>NW_012115200.1:189198-222900 GCF_000951035.1 Colobus angolensis palliatus
AAGACTTTCCTGACGTAGTGCCACACAATTCTTACTGATTAAAAGATAAATCTATATGCCAAACTTTCTCCTCTGACATATGTGTGACATGTTAATGAATGTAAGTAAGGTAACAGCTAGATCTGCCTGAGGTGGAGAGAGACTGGGTGTGTATTGTAAAAAAAAAAAAAAATGGAGAAGTGCTTCAGAAACAAACAGTGGCCACTAGTCAATTCAGAATCAAATCTCTGTCAATCTGTGAGTCTCGGGACTGGTAGAAATATCCCCTGGATAATGGCAGGGGCCTCCAAGCTTCTCACTGGGAAGAAGCTGGCCTCACCGCCTCCCTCCCTAGTAGACTGCTCGTGTCACACTGCTCTCTTCCAACCACCCCCAGCGTGGGCTCAACCTTCCAGGTCCAAGGTGGACTGTTCTGCAGAAAGAGAGTTTCTATGCGGACATGCACATGGCTGACCCAAATATGTCTGTTCTGCAAATGAGCCTCTTTAGTTGCTGACGAGCTCTAGCACTGCACACAGCCTGCAGAGATGGAGCGGGAAGGCAGGAAGGGCCTGGATGCAGCACCTGCCTGCGTTCCCTTCACTCTGCCCCAGGAGCTGACGTGTGCTCCATTTGTCATCACAAACATTCTTTTCAGGTGGGCAGCTATTTAAAAAAAGTGGAGGTTTCCAGCAAATTCTAAACCTTGCAAACAGATGTAGTCATGGGTAACGCTCACTATACATTCTCCCTAATTTACATCTTTTGGAATTTCTTCTTTGATTTAAGCTGTCCCAGGCAAGAATCTCATAGTGAACAGAACAAGACACATTTGCTGAGGAAGGGAAGTCGGTAGGAGGGCTGGGTTGGAGGCATAGCTTTATGTCTCCTTGTCAGCAGTAGAAACGATTTACACAGTTTAGAGAGAGCATTTGCCCCTCACAACTCATGTCTCCTTTTTAACAATGTATTTGCAGGATGTTTGAGTAAAAATGGCCCTCAGATTTTATCGATTTACCCTGTTTATTTTCCAATTTTTGTGAGACATGCAATCCCTTTGCTCTAAGTTTTCTATAAAGGGAGACTCATCAAATAAAACATATGCACAAGCACACACATGTACACGCATGCATACAGGTACACTCTCACAGGTACACACACACATGCATAAAGGCACACTCACACAGGGACGCACATGCATGCATGCATACAGGTACACTCACAGATACACATGCATGCATACAAGTACACTCACACAGGTACACACACATGCATGCATACAGGTACGCACACAGTTATACACACATATGCATGCATACAGGTACACACACAGGTACAGGCACACACACATGCATGCATGCAGGTACACTCACAAACACATGCACATGTGTGCATACAGGTACACTCATACAGGTACACACACATGCATGCATGTAGGTACACTCACATAGGTACACACACATGCATGCATACAGGTACACTCACACAGGCACACACACGCATGCATGCTGGTACACTCACATAGGTACACACACACGCATTAAGGTACACTCACATAGGTACACACACACATGCATATGTACAGGTATACTAACACAGGTACACACACACACGGATGTACACATATCCAAAGCAACATAAAGCCTGGGATGGGCCCCACCCCACCTCCTGTGACTCAAGGCAGGCAGGGCCTGTGGCCCATGGCAGGGTCTGTGGGCCCCCTAAGGACCCTGCGGGCCAACTAGCAAATCCCTGATTCAGCCACCCCTTCATCTTAATAATCAGGAAAAAGAGGCTGAGAATGGGGAATGCTTGTCCTCCTAAAACCACAGAACAAACAGCGCAGCTGGGTTTGGGTCTTGGGGTGCCAGCTCCCCATCTGGGCTCCAGACATGGGAGCAGTAGCTTGTCCACTTCTGAGGCTCTGCTGCCCCCTGACCCACAGTCCTCAGCTGCCAGCACCTGTCACCTGACTGCAGCCAGGTGGACCGCACCCCAGGGCTTCCCAGGGTCCCCGCCCTGGTGCTAACCTTCTCTCCACATGATCCCTGGGATCCCCGGCATCTGGGTGACCCCATCCGGGCTCAAGGCTCCCCCAAGCATCTGCCTCTCTATGACTCCCAGATTCGTATTCATTCCCATCTCCTCCCAAACCCCAGGTAGGAACATCTCCTGCCTGCTGGGTACTACAGGTCTGTCTACGGACACAGCAACCGCAGGCCTCTGCACCTTCTCCCTGCACATCGCTGTGTCCTCTCTCAGAACAAGGAATGACCACCTGCACAGCGCCCTGATCAGAGACCCGGGGCCTCCCTCAATGCCTGCCCTATAGAAGCCCAAATGATGATGCTGGGCACAGTGCCTGGAGGGGGTGGGCTCTGCACATGCACAGCTTTACCCTTACCCTCAATCCCCGCAGCCTTGATTTTGCAGTGCTGACTGCATCCTGGGGCCTCAGGGAATAAAAATAGGCAAGGCTGTAGAGACGTTCAAGGACATTCACTTATGGCTTCTTACATGAGCCTCATGAGACACCCTTGAATTCAACTTACTGTTACTCTCATTTCAGTGAGGAAAACGAGGCTCTGAGCAGAGACCTTCAGGGCCATGCTCAGGGTCTCCTCCCAGGCAGCACACAAGTAGGGCCTGATTCTCTGGAACCCTGAGTCCAGTTCCTTCTGCCACAATACACACCTCTTGGTTGATTGAAATCAACCCCGGGGGCTCCAGGGGGCTCCAGGCTGTCCTGTGTCCAGGCAAGAGGAAACTTGCCTACCCTACCCCACTCCAAGGCCTCCTGCCAGACTTCCAGATCCATTCGATCACATCTGCCCATCTCAGGGCTCCCCTCGAGCCCTCTGGGGGATGACAGCAAGCCCACCTTGACTGCCCCCCACACTGAACTGCCTATGTCAAGATCGGAAACGACCCAGTGTCCGGTGACTCAGATGGTCATAGGGAAGCAGCGTAGGGACACTGCGAAAAAGAGCAACATGTTATTGTAATGTCCTGATGTTAAGGACATGTACACAAGTAAATTCTGAGACCATCTGCACTTATGTTTTCTCTTAATCTTTTTTTAGCGGGGCACAGTGGCTCACACCTGTAATACTAACACTTTGAGTGGTCAAGGCAAGAGGATTGCCTGAGCCCAGGAATTCAAGACCAGCCTGGGCAACATGGTGAAATCTCATCTCTGCAAAAAATACAAAAATTAGCTGGTCATGGTAGCACATGCCTGTAGGCCCAGCTACTCCAGAGGCTGAGGTGGGAGAATCCATTGAGACTGGGAGGCAGAGTATGCAGTGAGCCAAGATTACACCACTGTACTCCATCCAGCCTGGGTGACACAGCAAGACACTGTCTCAGAAAAAAAAAGTGTGTATATATATATATATATATACACACACACACACACACACACACACACACACACATACATATGTGTGTGTGTTTGAGATCATCAAAGATTCATATGCAGTTGTAAGAAATCATAAAATCCCAGGTATCCTTTACTCAGTTTCCCCCAGTGGCAACATCTTGCAAAACTATCATATGTTACAAAACAATGCTACAACCAGAAAACTGCCATGAACATATCCCACCAATGTTACTCATATTTCCCCAGTTTTTGCTTGTACTCATTAGTTGCACATGAGTGCATTTAGTTCTACACAATGTTATCACGTGGGTAGGTTCCTATGTTCGCCACCACGGTCACCATAGAGAGTCCTCATGTGGCCCCTTTGTAACCTCCCTCCCAAGGCTGCCCTGCAAACTCCCCCCTCTCCCTCATGGCCAGCCACTAGTCGGTTCTTCATTTCTATAATTTTATCATTGTAAGAGTGTTGTTAATATGTAAGTGCAGTCATACAGTACATAACCTTTTGAGACTGGCATTTTTGTCCATGCAACAAAATTCCCTGGAGATACATTCGAGCAGCTGTGAGTATCAGTGATGTATTCCTTTTTCATTACAGAGTATTATTCCCTGGCCTGGATGTACCACAGTTTGTTTAACTGTTTGCTCATTGAAGAACATAGAAATGCATACGGTTTACACCACAACTGACATTTTTCAATGGAGTGGAGGTCATTTTGGGTCCCACACACCAGCTCTATGTGCTCCATGCCTGGAACACCAACCCATGGTCCAAGGACACATCTTGTTTGCTCCCTGGATACCAGAGTCATCTTTCAGCATGCTCATACTATGAAGCGATGCTTCAAACAGGCCAGTATGAGGCCATTTCCCTATGTTTTGTAAATCGTCTTTACTTCTCTGGCTCAGACTGCAAGAAAGGAAAAACTCCACATGGAACACATAGAATCATAGAATCATAAGTTCTAACTTGAGTTTTACTTTTAACATATGGGAAAATGGATTATCAACTTTTTATTAAAAACATTGTCTCCATGGAGACAGTTTTTTCTTAACTGGGGCAAAGGAAGGGCAAATGGTATAAGGTTTGCTAAAAAAAGAGTTAATGTCCTATAAATTCAAACTCCTGGAATATCTTAATTATGAAATGTAAAGGTAATCGGTACTATTGCCAGTAGGATATGTCTGCTCATATTCCTATAGAGTGAACTGGGCCTTTGAACTATGAAGTCCTAAATATCATTCTCTTTTTCCCAGTCTCTCATGTGCTTTGAAACTAATTCTCGGCATTAGTGTATTTGGTTCCAAGTTGGGTATGCGCTCGGCCTGACAGCATCTGAAAGTGCCAAGGCATAAAATTTGTAGCTCACCAGAGGACGCTCTGTTGGTTCACTATTTGTTTAAAGTTAGACAATCTCCTTTTAATTGGATTTGATTATTGGTGGTTTACATAGTCTGTAAGAGAAGACGACACGCTTCCAGTGGGTGCAAGGAGGATTGGACAAGATCTCAGTGGGTCTGCAGGATCCAGAGGATTCCTGCCGCACTGGATTCAGAATAAGATGGGTCTCTTGTTTTGCCTTCCAGGTCTCTGGACTACCGTCACCTGCCATCACCTCCACATTGTAGCATTAACCAGCACAGGACAACTGTGCCATCTTCTACTCCAGAGACCAGGTGACAAGATGCAAAGGCATGAGGGAGCTGGCACTAAAAAGGGAAGGAGTACGACCCAGTCATGAGAAACTCTGATGGAATCCAAAAGTCAGAACTTCAAGACACACAAGCCCTTGCTAATGCAAACACAAGAGCATGGAGAGAGTCTCTGGTGGTTCACCTCTGTTCTCACGGCTTGTCTCTGATTTCACCAGAACAGACCCTGGCTGTCCTATAGCAGAGGACAAGAGCAGGGACGCCTGCACACCAGCAGAGTGTGTTTTCAGAATTACAGTCAACATGTCCTTTTGAAAATGTACACACAGAATGGGTGACAGTGTATGGCTACTCCCATCACAGTGTCACAGCAAGGCCCTGGGATGAGGGGCTGGCTGTCTGCAGTGAGCACGGCCTAGGAGGAAGGTCTGAAGGGACCACTGACTTGATGGAGCCATCCACCCTGAGGTTTTGCCATCTGCCTGCAAAGACACAGCTCTCTTCTCTTCCTTGGCAGAGGAAAGTGTCACCTGCCCATGGCTGTGGAGGGTTCCAGACTCGACCTGCCTTGTGAGGCCTCCAGGCTTCCTGGTGGGTTTCCTCCCAGGCAAAGTGACCGATGGCTTCTCTAGAGCTCAGGGCTAGGACTCAGGGCTAGGACTCGATGCCCGGCACCTGATCTCTGCCCCCAAGGACCAAGCTTCGTGCTCCCACCCACCCCCGCCCCCAACCCTCACGAGCGGAATGCAGATCCCAGTAGGAGAAGGCCTGTGGGAAGTCTTCTCTCCAGGCTGTGAACAGGACCACTGAATGGACTGATAACCAGGCTATTGTACCAGGGCCATGCCGGACAGCGGAGCCCACCTTGCTGCCACGCCCCATGGTAGAAAGAGCACTACAGCAGGAGGACCAGGAGGGCTCCAGGTTACCAGTTCTTCAGCTGAGTAGTTCAACACCCACAGCGTCAAACTGAAGAGGACTCAGCCTCCTCCCATCAAATGCTTTCCACGGATTGCCTTGGGTGCCAGGATGTGGATATCTGTGAAATACAAATGGAGCTGTTGTAATATAAAAGACAAGCCCCAGGGGCAGGGGGAGAGCTTGTCTGCTCCGACCTAAACAAGTGTCCTAGCTAGCGAGTAGTACTGCAGATAAAAAGAACCCGGCGTGTCCCTGCAGAGCCCCATAGGGCTGCCAGGGTGAAGGCAAAGAAGCTCAGTGCAATGAGGCTTCTCTGCAGAGCGGGAGCTCCCAGAGGCCAGAACACAGGAGAAGCCCTCTGCTCCCCTCTTTCCTCAGAGGCTACAGGGACACAACATCATTGGAGGGACACACAGCCCAGTAAGAGAGACACAGTCCAGTTGGAGGGACGCCCTGTGCGGTCTACAGAGTAGACACCCGGAAGAGCGCAGTGGGCAGTCCAGAGCATGGAGACATGCGTGTTACCCTGGTCAGGCACCCTCAGCTGGCTCAGTCGTCCTCACTTGCTCTGACACCCCTGCCTGCAGCCACTCCACTGCATGAAGGCGGGTCCTGGACCGGCAGCAGGTGTGGCTCCAGTCTGAGGCTCGTCTTTTTGTCCCATCAGATAATGGAAAATTCTCTTTCCATTATCTGTGGATAGCGCTCAGGTGAATGCATCCCTAGCACAGTCCACTTGGCACCTGCCTGAACAGGGTGCAATTGGAAAGCCACCATCCCCCAGCGCACAGCCATGGCCGCATCCAGGCTAAATTTCTTCTTGAAGGCCTGAAGAGCCCTCATGGACCCATCAAGTGTCCTCAGAAGCTGCCTGAGGCTATGGAGGGACCACAGAAAGGGGGAGACACCTTTTGCATCAGTGACCCCCAGGTCAGGTCTGGGAGGCCTGAGGCAGGTGTCTGCAGCAGAGGCCCTGGACACTGCAAGCTCCTTAGGGCCACGGGAAGGCCCCCACTGAAGCCACAGGAGGTGTGGGTACCCAGGTCTGCAGGCAGGGCTTGGCATAGACCTGCAGACCTGGGCCCCCAGGGGCACTGGGTGGAGTCCCGAAGAAGAAAGAGGAGGAGGGGGAAGCGGCTGTGCACTGGCTGAGCCTGAGTGTCACCAAAAGAGAAGGAACCCACACCTTGATCTGGGCCTGGGGAGGAACAACGCCCCACTTGGCCATTTCACTCTAACCTCAAGGACATGGTGGGTGGGCAGCTCCCTTCCCTGCAGCAGAGAAGGCTCCTCCTACTCACTCAGACACCGTTCCAGAACAGTCCACTGAATCGTCATACAGTGTCCTGTGTGGCTTCAATCCTCCATTCTCACTGAGCAACCCTTTCTTTAACACTGAAATGATTATTAAAATATTTAATATGTAAAGTGGAGAGACATCCAGCGGGTCCCAGCAGCTCAGCCCACCGTGCTGCTTCCTGCCTCCCAAAGCCTCCTGAGGCCATGCAAGGACACGGGCAACATGCGCTGAGCGCTTCCCACAGGGGCACACTGGCACCCTCTGGCTCGGCCTTCCCCTTCCCCGCAGAGCTAGGACAGTGCACACAGGCCGCGGCAGTGAGGAATTGCCGCGTCATAGAGGGGAACCTGGCTCCCTGGGAGAGAGCTGACTTCAGTTGCCCTTCACAGCGCTTAGGGCCCGGCTGCTGGGGGCTAATTAAGTCCCCAGGTGGTCTGAGGAGCACATACCCTGCCCTGAAGCTGGCCGAGCCCCAAGGGGTAGCTAGACCAACCCCAGCAGCCCACCATCTTTCCCAGGTGTGCAGGGGCCCAGGTGACAGCCCCAGGGAAAAGAGAAAATTGCAAAATTGTTGCTGCTAAATCAACCCCATTAAAAATGGCAATTATCCACGCTTCGCTGTGGGCAACAACTCTCCAGGCCGATTAACGAGAAAACCTCCTCTACTCTCGGCCACTCCTCACCCAAGGAACTCTCAGCTGTTCCAGGGCTCACCACCAGTCAGAGGAGGACTCCAGGCGGAGGGTGAACTCCAGGGATCCCCCAGAACGGAGGCCTGCCTCATGAGTAACAGGGGTTTATCGATACCTGCAGGCAGAGCTTCCTTGCAGTTACCATGGGGATCATTCTGGCTCCCAGATTAGAGGTCTGTTCCTGTGGCCAGAGAAGCAGGTACTGGATGACCGAGGCACCAGTTCTGCAGTCAGACATCGGCTCCACCAGCAGTCAGCTCTTTGACCTGGGGCTCAGTATTTTTACCTGTAAAGTGGGGTAATCACGGAGCTGACCTCAAGGGGCTGACAGGGACCCTCCTTCACAGTGAGTGCACAAGAGACACTCGCTATTTCTGCTTCTGGCATCTTCACGGGGCGTAGCCCCTCTCTGTGCACAGTGTACCCAATATGCCTGCTGCAAGCTGCCTGGGGTCAAAGCCTACCTCCATTCATTTGTTCCTGTCATTTATTTAGTTAACAAACATTAACAGTGGCCAAAAAT
Source organism: Colobus angolensis palliatus (assembly GCF_000951035.1). NCBI lineage: Eukaryota > Metazoa > Chordata > Mammalia > Primates > Cercopithecidae > Colobus > Colobus angolensis. The sequence goes on from NW_012115200.1 coordinate 197,649, forward strand.
CATCTCTTCTCCACTTGTGAAATTTAGTGTCCAGTGTGATAGCATTGTATTAAAAAAAAATTTAAAGCTTGAACTTTGTGGTTTTAGTTTGTTTTTGTTAAATTAACCAAATAAGTGGGAGCATCTGATGTTGGATAGAATGTGACAAATGACTCACTTCCCCATGGTACACAGTGTTGTAAATTGGCCAAACCCTTCTGGAATATTCTATGATAATATCTAAAATACTGAAAATTGTTATGTCCTTTGACCTAGGAATTCCAAACTTGCATGTTCATCCTAAAAAAGTTAAAGAAATCATTCTGTTACACGCTTATTCCTTACAACATTATCTGCGATAGCAATAAATTTGAAAATCTTAATGTTCAACAAAGGATAGTAAATCAACACATAGTGCTTAGCCTTTAAATCTATAGTTATGGAGACTGGATGAGCCAATTACACCAGAATGTATTTAAAAATGTACACATTTAGGTTTAGGTTTCTTCTGATTAGGAAAAAATACTGGATTGTAAATGGAAACATGAAATCAGGTGTTTTAGTTTGGGCGCTTTGTTTGCCCCCTTAACATTTCCTCTGATGATACTGATAAGACGACATAAGCAGTGGGTGGTTGGACACCCAGCGCCACATTCTCCGTGAGCGCCAGACCACAGCCAGTGCTCCTGGTGTAGGCTCACGGAGAACAGAGTCAGAAAAGCTCAGCACACTCTGACGACTATGGCTGTCACTCACCCACTGTCTTCTGAGCAGCAGCCTCAGAGGGAAGGCCTTCTTCTGTTGTGGGTTGAACTGTGTCGCCCCAAAGAGTATGTTGAAGTCCTGTACCCCAGTATCTATGAATGTGGCCTCATTTGGAAATATGGTCTTTGCAGATGTAATCAGCTTAAGACAAAGTTATCAGTGCGGGCCCCAACCCAATTCGACTGGTCTCCTTCTGAGAAGACGGAAAGAGACACACAGGGGAAAATGCTACATGAAGACAGACACGGGCTAAGAAAGATGGCCTGTGATGGTGGAGGGAGGGAACGGAGCCAGGAGGCTGCCAGCTAAGAAACTCCAATGATTACCGGCAACCCCAGAGCAGGAAGAAGCAAAGGAGAGTCTCCCTACAGGCTTAGAAGGAGGATGGCTCTGCAGACACCTGGACCTCAGACTTCCAGCCTCCAGAATTGTGAGAGAGCAAATGTCTCTGGTTTTAAGCCACTAGTTTCTGGCATTTCCTTACAGAGGTCTTGGAAAAGTAATTTATACGTTGAGTCTCAGGCTCTTTGTCTGTACAAAAAGAAGGTGATATTTTTCTTTATAATGTCCGAAAGTCTTTAAACCTTTAGTGCCCGAGGCGACCTGTGCTGGCCTGGGAATAAACTCAAGTGTGCTGAGTGGACCCAGCGAGGGCAATGAGAAGATTCATTCTTGCTGTGAGGAACCTCAGGCTGGGTCTTCTAAAACCTCATCTGAACCTTCCTGAGAACAATTCATTGTCTTTGTCTTTTTTCTTTCTTTATTGAGACAAGGCCTCACACTGCTGCCCAGGCTGGAGTGCAGTGGGGTCATCACAGCTCACTGTAGCTTTAACTTCCAGGGTTCAAGGGATCCTCCCACCTCAGCCTCCTGAGTAGCTGGGACCACAGACACGTGCCCCCACGTTTGGCATTTTTTAAATTTTTTTTGGTCAATGTCTATCTCACTATGTTGCCCAGACTGGTCTGGCTCAAGCCGTCCTCCTGCCTTGGCCTCCCAATGTGCCAGGATTACAGCTGTGAGCTGCCGCACCCAGCCCCAAAACAACTAGTTTTCTTAACTGCTTAAAGAAGAGGCTTTCATGCTGTTGTACACACAGCACAAGGTGTGTGAGGCACTTCGCTGCATTATGTGAAGGAACTGTTAGGACTTCCATTGGAGTGGGGTCTTTTCCATTTTATTCATGTTTTAAAAATTTTGGAACCGCTTTAGAGTCACAGAAAAATTAGGTAGACTGTATGGTTTCCATAAGCCCCACATCCACTCCCCTATTATTAGCACTTCCCAATGGAATGGTGCATTTGTTACAGCTCATGCATGAACCAGTGTCCTAGACCTACTATTATTAACTGAAGTCCATAGTATACTCAGATTTCCATAGTGGTGACTGAATGTCCTTTTTCTGTCCCAGGTGAGCCACATCACATTTAGTTCCTATGTCTCCAGAGGCTCCTCTCGGCTGCAGCGGTTTCTCAGACGTCCCTTGTTGGGATGACCTTGACAGTGTGGAGGAAAGCTAGTTGGATATGGTGTAGACGGTCCCTCAGTTGAAATTTGTCTGATTTCTTCTCATGATTAAACTGGAGTTACGTGTTTTGGAGGGAAAGGCCACAGAGGTAAAGTGCCCTTCTCCTGACTTCATATCAATGCTACATGCCATCAGCGTGTCTTAGCATGGTTCATGTTGACCTCAATGGCCCAGCTGAGGTGTGTTTGACAGGTGTCTCAACTGTAAAATTACTAAAATGACTCTTTCTCTCCCTTTACCGTACTGTAATTTTTGGAAGTCACTGTGTGTAGTAGCCCAGGCTGAAGGATGAGGAGTTATACTTGAAGGTGGAACAGCTACATAGATCATTTGGAGTTGTTCTCATCGGAAATTTTGTCTGTCCTACTCTCTTTGTTTATTCTTTTTGAGTGCAGTGGTGCGATCTCGGCTCACTGCAAACTCCGCCTCCTGGGTTCACGCCATTCTCCTGCCTCAGCCTCCCGAGTAGCTGGGACTACAGGCACCCGCCACCACGCCCGGCTAATTTTTTTGTATTTTTAGTAGAGACGGGGTTTCACCGTGGTCTCGATCTCCTGACCTTGTGATCCACCTGCCTCAGCCTCCCAAAGTGCTGGGATTACAGGCATGAGCCACCATGCCCGGCTTTATTCTTTCATTATTTATTTACATCAGTATGGACTCCCATGGGTATTTACTTTATACTTTCATTATGATCGGATACAACTTTATTTATTTTGTAGCTTTGGCCTTTGAGAGCTCTTTCATTTGTGACTGTTTCCCTTTGACATAGTAGTTTTCTGGGGTCATTTGTTTGAATTTGTGTTTTTCCATTTGTTTTATAAAGGGTAGTACACCATTAGTACTCGTGGAGAGATAATGGATGCATTGATATGTATTGGAGCTCTGTGCAGCGGATGAACGGGATGAATGGGTGCACACGTAAAATAGTTTTGCTTGTGCTGTTGAATCATAACATGTTTGGACATGACTGGCCCAGGGTTGTCACATGGCACTATCATCTCGAAGCATCAAGTCGGAAAAGTTGATTTCACATCTTTTCTTTGTAACCACATTACATTTGGAATAACCACACTGGCCTCCTAAAGGCACTCTCTGTGTTCACTGGGAAACATGGAGCCCTTGCAAATGCCTGCATGACACCCTGGACCTACACCCTGATCACAGGATGGCAGGCGTAGGCATCATCTGTTCCAATTAATGTCTTTGAAAGATGAAGAAACTGAGAGCTGGGGCTTGGGAACGGGAAGGAGGGAGGGAAGCCTGACCCTTCAGGACAAGTGCTGCCTCTAGACGGAGCAGACATCCCCTGAAACTTGCTGACACTGCCTCTGGGAGGCCTTGGACACGGTTCCATTCTGGGCCAAGCATCATGCCGAGGACTGGGCCTTGCCCTTCAGGATGCATGATGCTTAACCTCTGAGTCGCAACATCTTTGGGTATAAAATTAAAGAGAGACCTCGGTCCCGCTTACAGCACTGTGGAGGGAACATTCTCTACCAATCACAATCTGTCCCACACACCTCTGGGTCCCACACCCGTGGATTCAACCAACCAAAGATCGAAAATATTTGGAAAAAATACTCCACAAAGTTCCAAAAAACGAAATGTCAATTTGGCACATGACATTGAATCCACGTGAGTGAAGTGATGCGTAGGCATTCTGTCAGGTAATTTAAGTAATCTAGAGATGACTTAAAGCACATAGGAGGATGTGCATAGGTTATGTGCAAATACTACGCCATTTCATATCACGGGCTTGAGCATTCACAGAATTTCATATTCATCCGGGGCTTCTGGAAGCATCCACCACAGATAGTAAGGGATGATTGGACCCAGTGCTGCCCAAAGGTAAATTGCTGATTATCAGTTTGGAGCTATTATTAGGATGATGTCATCCAGCACGGGTGCATATGGAAATTTTTGAAAGCAAATGCAAACTTGTGGTGGTGGTGAACTCTGGGGAAGGCTCTGGGGGATAGGAGTTGGAGGGGTTCTCACCCACATGGTGTCTTTGTTCACAATATTTGAAAGATTTTACCCAGTATATTTATTTTTATACTAATAAAGAGAAAGAATACATCGTAAGTAAGCAATTAGATATCATTCATTTGAAAATGTTGACTGGACTTCAACTAGGTGCCGAGCAGTACACTAGGATCCCGAAACCGCAGCAAGGGAGGCAGATGGGGCCCGTCCTTAAGAAGCCTCAGCTCCCAGGAAAATGACGTGAACCCAGGAGGCGGAGCTTGCAGGAAGCCAAGATCGCACCACTGCACTCCAGCCTGGGTGACAGAGTGAGACTCTGTCTCAAAAACAAACAGACAAACAAACAAAGCAACAAACAAGAAGCCTCAGCTCCGTGTGACGCCGATGCTCCTGCAGAAACAGGAGTGCCAACTCCGCCTGGCCTCTCCGGTACTAAAAACAACGGGTGGGAACCTTCACGCCCCCATGTATTCACTTGTCTTTATTTTATTCCTCAGCTGGGTAGAATTGAGTTAATCACATCACTCAGTTCATGCACAATATCACCATTGTTCAAAACCCCATTTTTATGTCATAGTAATTAACCGTTTGTCTCTTTTTCTTCCATTTCTACTTCTGTGGTGCCCCCAGTCCCAGAAGTGCCCATTCAGCGTAATGCATCTATGAATATCACATAAGTACATATCCTTAATATCTTTAAACAATGTCTTATGTGGGGATACGCTTTTGTATTGTTTATTTTTTTAGAGACGGGGTCTTCCTCTGTCACCCAGGCCGGATTCCAGTGACACAATCATAGCTCACTACAGCCTCCAACTCACGGGCTCGCGTGATTTTCCTGCCTCAGCTCTCGAGTAGTTGGGACTACAGGCATGCACCTACAAGCCCAGCTATTTATTTATTTATTTATTTTGTAGAGACAGGGGGTCTCACTGTTGCCCAGGCTGGTCTCAAACACCTGGCCTCAAGGGCTTCTTCCACCTAAGCCTCCCAAAGTACTAGGATTACAGGTGTGTGGCACCATGTCTGGCTCAGAAAAAAAACGCTTTTAACGTACATACACAGTATTGTATAATAGATTGCAGTCTACATCTTACATTTTCCACTGAGTGGTACATTTTAAAGATGTGTCCATGTTTTCCCTCTTTGTGAATCCGTCCACTCCTTTCATCTGCAGAACAGAATACCTTTGTGTGTCTAAGCCACATGGCATTCATCCTAGCAATGCTTGCCTGACCTGCACTCTTGCTATAGCAAACAGCCTGCAAGAAAAGTGTACCATTATTGCAAATGGGACAATATTAAGCCATAAGATACACACATCTAATTTCCCTAAATATTGTTACTTCACCCCCCTGAATATTTGCACCAATTTAAACTTCTACCAAGGATACATGAGGGTTCGGGGAGTTCAATTTATGAACAGCATGTAGTACTGGCTGGAGAAGGTGACTTATAATTTCATATAAAATCTGAGCCATTGGATTTGGCCAAGTAATGTGTCACCTTTGGGAACTAAGGAAGACTACCAGTCTGGGGGCCTCCATGTTCAGAGGGACGAGATCTCCACCATCTTAGGCAGTGGCTGCAACCCAGTGCCTCTGAAGCTTACAGGGGCTCAGCATGGGCAATGTTGGAAGGGACTTGCTCCCAGCACTATGCCTTGAGGTAACAAGAGGATTTCCCAGCAACTTCTGGGCTCCCTGCCTGAAAAGTCCAGATTCAGAATATTCTTCCCCCAGGGTAAAAGCATTTGGGGGCCTTTCATGTGTGGTTTTTGCAACATCCCATTTCAATCAGCACCTGTTTATGTTGATGTTAGCAATAACAGAGGATGAGGGCATAGAAAAAATTAAGCATTTGCAATAAACGCTGAAAATGAACTATTTTATTACTTAGAAAATATAATTCTAGGTCTTTGCCATATAAATAATATGATTCCCCTGCATTGTACAATCCCCTTTCTGCCTGCAACATGAAGGTTCAATGCCCACCTTCTCCTTGGCTTTGAATGTGTCGGACTCTCTGCCCAGTGCTCTAGGGCACATCTCATTTTTTCCCACAGCAGAGGAAAGGAAGACTGTCCAATCTCGAGGGTGTGTGGCTCTGTGGGGAGCCTCGGGTTGCACTCCAGGAGGATTTAAGGCCAGGTGGTGGAGCTCTCCCCCAGCTTTGTTTCTGAGCTGGTGACACTTTTCACAGGTTATCTGTGTGGTCTCTGGGAAGCCACTTCCCAAGAAGGAAGCTGAGGCAAGGCTACAAGCATCAAGGTGTCAGCACCACAGCCACAGAATGGCGAGTGAGGAGAGCACACATGGGCCCTTGCTGTTCTTGCCATCACTGCCAAACACGTCCAACTGGATACAGCTTGGTTTCCACCGGCCTCACCCGTGGGTTTGTAAGCTCCATGAGGGCAGCGCCTGGCCTGGTTCTTCCGTGGATCCTCTGTTCTGGATACAAGAGATGGACTACATATGTTCACGGAGCGGAACAAAACAGTGCCAAACACAACATTACAGAAGTGCAGGCATAAATCAGAACTAGCCTGTGGTCTCCGGGGGTTTACATTCAGGCAGCGAAGGGACAACAGGCCAATTCCTGCTCACGCCAGCCTCTGTCCACTTCCAGCACTTGTTGAGGGCCTATAGCAAATCCCAAGGGGACATGCCCTTCTCAGAGCGTGCGAGTCAGCCCCTTAAGACCGCTGAATGGTCGCCTGGCCAGGGTGCTCCTCAGGCTGGAGAAAGAAGACGCCCCTGAGTGGCCACACGTGATTCCTGTGTGCCCCAGGCCGGAGGCGTTGATGTCCAGACTTCATTCTCTGCAGGCAGCCCCGCTTCCCGACCACATTTCTCCTTCTTGGCCGTACCAAGATCACAGCTTTTCAGAACCCACACAAACATCGACACCTGGCCCATTTTACATTCCTGTTTTCCACTGAAGCTGAAGACCCTATAGACACCCTTGAAAGGCACTGGAGGAGAGGGGGCCCCGCGCACATACGGAATGCAAGTCCCTTAATTAAAATATCTGATCCAGACAAGGCATTGTGAAATATTCATTAAACCAATTTTTATTTAACCTACATGGACCAATCAAATGCAACCCACACCGCCTCATCGCCGCGTGTCAGGAGAAGTAAATTGAACTCCTGATGGGGCAGAGCGATGGGTCAGCAGGCAGGCTTCTCTGCCTTCACCCGCTTTCCACGCAGCGCCAGACAAGAGAGGGCAACCGTCAATCCAGCACCGCGGCGATCATTACAGGTCTGCAGTGAAGCAGAAAAACGCCGTAATAAACAGGCCCCGCTGCCTCCTCTCACTCCATTCATCCTCCCCTACAAGTGCTCGGCCCTTCTGGCCTTGCTGAGCGTTAAATCCCCGTCCAGCTGTTTGACCCTATTACAGGAACATGATAGGCACCCCTGTCATTTGAAATGCCTGCAACAGTCGGATGCACCAAATCTATCTTCCCGACAGGTAAACCTATGGATAATTTATTTTTATGTGCTTTCAAAGGATGTTGACAACAGTCAGGAACGTCCGTGTTCAGGGGAGTGGGTCTGGCAGCGCCAGCGGTCACCGTTAATGAGCAGGAGGGGTGGCGGCTGCAAGGGCGTCCAGCTCCACGGGCCTCCAGACCCGCGCGTGCAGCCTGGGCCCAGTACCAGCAAGATCCGGTTCCGTCCATGAGATTCTGACTCAGACTCAGACAGGGTTCTGCCCGATTACGTTCAGCTAAAGCCACTTACCTGAAACAGCCCCCAGGACGTGGGCAGGTGTCACCCAGAGAGCAGGGATGGTGCAAGCTGTGCTGCCCATATCGGGACCCAGAGCTTCATAGGGCTGCACTAAACTAGTGCGGGTTGGGTCTGATTAAAACCTTTATCTGGCTTGACATCTTCTACATAGCCACTTGCTCCTGTGCTGTCCGTGCCACTGCCTCAAAGAATTATCTGCAAATATTACAGAGAAGGGTTAAAAGCTGGCGGGAGACTCTTAAACTTTGCAATCACATTCACCACAAAAAATAACCACACATATAAAAATATCATTGTTTGCAACTAGGAGTAATGCGACCTTTGCAGCTCTGGGGCCGGGGTACCTAGAGAGAGAATGACTTCTAAGTCGCCCTCCGGATTTCTGTGTGACCGTGCACCTTCACAATGGGTGCCATTTAAGCCTACAGAATCCAATCAATGTGTCAGTTAAATTGCTACTCATCTGTCGAGATTAAGCGTCCGACTATTACCTCAGATTTAGTAGAAGTCTTAGATACTGGCACATTTCACTGAAGCCATTAGTAACACCTGGAATCATTCACATTAGTTTAAGATCTGGCACCATAAATTCCCAGCCATTAATGATTATTCTGACTCCTCAGGATAAATGGCTTAACGTTTTTGATAATGAAAATATACATTCTGCAGTAGTTCCTTCTTAAACCCACATTACCTTTGTAATGTACTTCATGGCTGATTGTAACGGACGGCACCATAACTCTCCAAAGGAATTTTAGTGTGCTGTAAAGTATGGAAGATCTGTTGCACGATTAATTTTTTTAAAAAAATTAACGAGTTATTTATTTAGCTGTTTACTTTGGGAAATGTAATGACGTATCTTAATTGGCCTGATTGTCGTGACAGAGTAAAAGCATCTGGAGCCGCGTTATTTCGGTCACTTTCCTTGTAAGTTCCGACACACAAGATACGCTCCACACAAAGGCAGGCAACAAACTTCTATTGGATAGTATCAAAAATAACAGAAAAAGATCATTGTGAGAGCCCAGGGTGTCAGCTTAGTTATAGCTGAGAGAGATTATTTAAATATCTCAAATAAATCTTTTCATTCCCAGCACATTCATCTCTTTTAAGTGCTCATTAAGGTAGGGGCGTGACAGCCTTGGAAAATGAAACACTAATTCTTTTTCTCTGAAGCCGGAGTGTTCTGCTCCCAAGGGCGGCTGTAGTTTAGGGGGATTACAGAACTAGGGCAGAGAGGGGTTCCTCTTCTGCATTTCATTCCAAAAAGTGATGGGGGGGGTGTTTGTTTGATGCCACTTTTCTTCCTGCTTATCTCGTGTGATCTATTAGATCTGAAGAAAGCGGATGTCAGTCTGTGGTGTTTGATAAACGGTCCTTGGAACGGGACTGTGCCGACCTTACCTCACTGCAGCTCAGCGTAATTTGCAGTCAGCTTGTCTTTAGTTGATTTAGACTAAGTTTTCCAAAGACAGAAGCTGAAGGATGGGGCTGGAGCTCCACGCTCTCCTTTTCCAATGCCAGTTTTGTTATTTTTTTAATAATGAAGGAACTCTGTCTAAAAACACGTCGCAGTACTAGTCCACAGCTAAACTCGAATAAATGTGCACATTCGGGTCGTACTGTTAAAAGCACGCGTATTTCCGGACCCCTCCGAGAGAAGCAGTCAGGATTCCCTTAAACAATAAAGGTTCATAAAACAGGGCCTGGGAACTCGTTAATGAACTTGGAAATGGTTATTGATCCACATTAAGTCTAATTTGCTTAAATTCAATGCAAAATTTTGCACGTGGTATCAGAAAGTGATGCCCAGGAAGCTAGAGGGTGGCCGGGAGCCCTTCTGTCTGTGTAGGCAGCACTGCCCTGGGTGGCTTCCCTGAAGCTCTGCTCACTCTCATCCCAGCCTCTGCTGCTTTTCCCAAGCCCAGCTCCTCACAGCCCAGAGACACTCCTCAGAATACCATGGAAGCCCAGCAGGACTCTCGCCAAGGCAGGACCCAGGCCGCCAGCACCTGTGTGGAGGTGGAGACAAATTTCCAGCCACAAGGATTGCATAGAGCAGAAGAAAGGCTCTGAATTTAACCCGCTAGAGGAGAGGATGGACAGCGCAGAAGAAGAAATGCAAGAAAGCAAAGAAGCCCCAAACATGGTGGGCATTGCATAAAAAGGTGGAAAGATACTGAGATCACCTGCAGGAGAGGTACAAAGACAGGAAGATGAGAGACGAGAAAGGTTTCATCTGAGAATCTAAAAGTCACTAAAGCATCACGTAGAAGGTAATTGGGATGAGGACTGAAATTTGGGGCCCTGGTGGAAACTGTACAAATAAGGTCTTATTGAAACATTAAGCCCGGAGCGTGCCAGGGCCACTGGTGAGCATGCAATAAATAATAATTGATAGTAATGAGGATACTCAAATTTAATTCCATGTTCCATGGGAAGTTCCCCAGGGCATCGCTGGAAGCATCCTTGTGAGTCCCCGCGCCCGCTCCTTTTATCCGGTGGGGAAGCAGGAACGTTTGTCTCTCTGGCCGGCCATGCCTGCTCCTCCGGGAGGCCCGCAGAAGGCAATGCCACAGGGACCACTCCACTGCTGAGCAGCCTCTGTCCTCTGCACTGTCCCTGGTGAGGGAACAAGACAGGAGGGGCAGCCCCAGACCTCCCAAGGCCCCATGTGGAAAGGAGCCTGTGCCAGTAGCCGGTGCAGCAGGGCGGGGCAGGAGCTGCCCTGTGCAGGGAGAGCTCCAGAGACAGGCGGGGAACGAGGAGCCCGAGTCGAGGTGTGGGGAGACAGCTAGGAACTGCTTCCAACTTGAAGGCGGACATTTCCAGACTTCGTGCGTGTCCCTGGAGCCAAACCAGGTGGGACCCTCAGAGGAGATGGGGCCGCTCAGGGGCCTGGGGAAAACCAAAGACAGCCACTGCAGCCAGGCCCATCTGGGTCTGCCAGGGTGAGCTTGGAAACAGCCATGTGTCCCCACAGGAGGAGACGGGACCCGGGGAAAATGGAAGAGGCAGGACAGCTAAGTGGACTGGAATGAAGCCAAAATGAGGGGCCGGGGACACTGTACAAAGCCACTCTTTGTGCTATCCCTGCTCTGAGAGCGAGTGGAGAATCTGCTCCTCCAGCTGACGCTGAGGTATTTTTAAACAGCACCAAAATGACACATTATAAGTGCAAGGGTTTTAGTACAGAGTAGCAGAGAACGTTCCAAACCCGACATTTTCTGTGACCACAATTGAGCCTTTTTTAGTAGGTAATTTTCTTTAGAAGGCACGTTTAAACCCAGGATGCACGGCAGGCCTTCCTCGACTCCCTGCCTAATTGTTTAACATAGACGTATAAACAAAAGTACACACACTTGTGTGCGTGTACATATACACAGAAGCATGTTCATATAGAAACATATCATTTGTTTTGTGTATGCAGACACATAATCGTTTCCATTTTACGTGTGCGCCACTTACACACACACATATATACATATGTGAGTATACCTCTTAGCAACATATAGAGTGATTTTCCCTCTAGGTGATCCTTCCATGATCTGTGGAAAATAGGAAGGAAGGAACTATTTGCATTTGGAGCTACGTTAACCCAAATGAATAGTGCTTTCAGCGGCAGGTGATCTTTTTAGACAGCGTGCCCTAGAATTTTTGGAAAGTGCAGAGAATTTGTAGAAATAATGATTATGAGGAAGGAAATGATGGGGGGCGGGTGGATTGGTTCAATTTCTACTAATAAGTGCTTCATAACAGCTCAAAAAAATCTCTGTCAGGCCTCTGCCTCTTTCGAAATGCAAATGGCTGAGTGCCGGCTGCAAAGCTTGCTGTGTGCGATACACAGACAAGGGTAATATCTTCTCTGTGTCATTCCAAATGATATGGAAACAACGGAAAGCGTCCTGGCTGTGGATAATTACGGAAGAATGACAGGTTGGTAATAAGTTCTCATTTAGGAATCTCTCACACTCGGGGGGCGCAGGGACGGTTTGCACGCCGTGATTCTGGAGTTGCACTGCCATCTGCATGAGTAAGCAGGTCTCGAAAAAGGAATTTGGGGGAACTGCACATGAAGATTTCAGACTCGAAACCCATAATTTTATTAACCTTGAAAACTAATCAGCATCTTAGTGAGACATGAAGATGCATCCCATCTGCAACGGTGGGGAAGGCATGTGTGAGCTGCTCTTGCCTGCCCTAGTTCTGTGACCAGAAGGATGAAACCACACCAGTTAGCTGGTCTGGTGCCCACCATGCAGCTAAAGCCTCGTGGGTGATCCTTTTCCTGGGAGCAGTGCTTTGCCAGGGTCCCGGGTGTTTTTAAGGTAGAAACAAACTCAACAGAGAGACCGTGGGAGTCTGTCAAGTTTATAGTAGATTCAGGTTTGGAGCTTGGCATTATTGATGCATATTATTAATCATCAAAAAATGAGGGAGGAGGAATATTTAAAATCCGCAGTGACATGCTGGATGAGTGCCTGGTTGTGCTGAAGCAGGTTCCATTAGCCGTCACTTACTCCAGAGCACACAGGGGAGCTGGAGTCTCTTTCCATGTGGCACTTTGGCATTGGAAGGAAGCCCTGGGGCACCTCTATCCACAAGGATAGCTGCTCCTCCAGAACCCCAGCATTAGCCATCAAAGAGCCCCTCTGAGCACCACCCCCTCATCCTCAGCTACAGGGTGACCCTCCACCACAGGCTATGCTGATGGCAACATGGCCAACTGGGTAGAGGTGTGCAGAGAGCACCCTCCGGTCTGGAACCTTCTGCTCACACTGGGCGCTGTAACCTTCCGGCCTGAACACCTGCCACCCATGGTTCTCTCACAGTTTATGTGTCTCTCCCAGAGTCTGACTTCTTGAGGACAAGCACAGAGGGACCTGTCTGTGGCCCCTTTCTAGGGCTCAGATGTGTATCAGCATATCTGTTGATTTGATGCAATGTTGATCTTCAAATGGCTGCTTTCAATAAGCCTGCCTTGTTTTACGGTATTTGCAGTCACCGTCTCCCCTCCCTTCCTATATCTGCTGTTAACAGAATTATCTTCAGATATTTAAACTTGGACTGGGAGGAAATAGATACAGCCTTGGGTACACGCCATCAGGCCATCATGCCAGGACGCAATGAGAGACAAAGGGTCGCACTGGTGAGGCACATAGATGCCCTGTCCAGTTTTTGTTTTGTTTTGCTTTTATTTAATAGTTGTGATATGAAGAGATGGCATCAAAACAACACACTCACATGAATTCCTCTTGATTCCATGTCAGGTGCATTAGTAAATACGTTGTCTCCTGGAACCCTGCATGAAGTGAGTGCTATTATTATTACCATTCTATGCTGAAGGAAACAGAGTCATCAAGAAGTCAAGTGATGCCTAGGCCCAAGATATCAGCCTTTTACAAGTCTAGAGCTGGGATCTGAGCCCAGCCCTGACTCTGCCAAGACCTGGGTTCTCTCTATGCAGCCATGAGGTCCCAGGGAAGAGACGCTGGAATGGAAACATCAGAGGTGTTAGTGCACTTAGGAAACCGCATGAGAATGACAATGTTATGTGTGTTCAGGGCAGCATCCAAGAAGCTCCTTTACCACATATGGCACAGAAGGTCAGCTCATGGCGAGAGGAACTTAGGGCTGGTGTGATGACTCCTTGTATTAGTTCGTTTTCACACTGCTGATAAAGACATACCCGAGACTGGGCAATTTACAAAGGAAAGGTTTAATTGGGCTTACAGTTCCACATCGCTGGGGAAGCCTCACAATCATGGCAGAAGGCAAGGAGGAGCAAGTCATGTCTTACATGGATGGCAGCGGACAAAGAGAGAGCTTGTGAAAGAAAACTCCCCCTTATAGTAACCATCAGATCTCATGAGACTCACTCACTATCGTGAAAGCAGCATGGGAAAGACCTGCTCCCATGAATCAGTCACCTCCCGCTAAGTCCCTCCCATAACATGTGGGAATTCAAGATGAGATGGGTGAGGACACAGCCAGACCATATCACTCCCATACTTGTATCCCCACCTGTGGCCCTTGCCATGGAACATGGGCTTGGTGAGGGAGCTTCCATCTGGTTTTGAGTTTTTCTTGCTTCTCTCCTTTAAAAACAACTAAGTGAAGAACAGAGAAAGTGGCGAAAATTCCTACGGCCTCACGAGCTGCTCAGGTGAGTTGAGTTAATCTGAGTTCCGTCTTCCAGGTAATCCCATGGAAGCCTGACTTAGAAACACAAAATATAAAATTGGCATGAAAACTTCATCTACACTTGGAGCAGCACAGAAGTCACTAATTACTGTGATTAGTTTCAATGACAGAGTCACAATACAAAGCAATGATTTTATTTTATATAAAATAAATCCTCTAGGTGCAAAGTAACAATGTTTGGTCAGCTTTATGAATTTCTTAAAAGCAAATAAAATAAGGATAACCAAGTAGTTAAGAGAAGATCCTTGGAAATTTGACCCAGCCTTCTCCAGTAATTATTCTAATTATTCTTCTATTATTTGGGCCAAGAGCCAAAGGTTCCCAAGTGCGTAGGAAGTTAATAGCAGACTTGAAGTGAGAAGGGGAGGGCAAGCTAGCATATGTTCATTAAAGTCTGCTTTCACTTAAGGGTTTTGCATCAAGGAGGCTGCAGGCACCAATAATTTATCTTGAAGTCTATTTACTCAGTGCAACAGGGAAATAATAAATTGTCCTAATTTTCCTTCCTGGCCCCAGAAGTGGCTGCCTGTTGCCTTCCCTCCCAGCGACCCCACTGGGGTCAGTCTGTTGCCCAGGCACTGAGTGAGCCCCCAAGCACAGTTGGAGGAAACGTTTCCAGTGGTGCCCCGTGGGCTCCAGCCATGGGCTCCAGCCAGCTGCATTAGCATTCTTCAGCCAAGGTATATACTTCTGAGGGGGCTGCTGGTGGTTGGTGGGTGGGAGAGCTGATAAAAGAGACTTGGGACCAGGGCCATGAATGGGACTTACATAGGCCTAGCATGCTCTGGAGTGCCCAAGGCAGGAGGCAGCATCTCTTTCGCTGCCTGAAGACTCCTTTGAGCCATAATCCACACATGCGCCTGGCCCTTTGGAAGGTCATCCCAAGAAAAATCTTGAACCTGCAAGTTCTTATTGAATGCCTGCTCCAAAGCACAAAGCTGGGTTCTTGGGTCACACGCCTAAGCCCCATCAGACACAGAGCCAAGATCATTGTGGGCAGAAATAAACTGAGACGTGCCTTGCTGTTTCCTTGTAAGCTCCAACATCTTCAGAGCATCAGTCAGTGTTAGCAGTGTCATTCTGAAGGCACTCCAAAGCCACCACTGAGTGCATCTTCTAGAAATGCCCATGATGCCTGTTCCCCTTATGGTTCTCTAGGAGGTTCTGGGTAAAGGGCAAGGACATCCTTGGAGAGGTCAATGCAATGACCCCTTTGTGCCTCCAGAGAATGAATTAGCCCCAGGTTCCTTACCTGCTACCTGAGCTAGCCCAGAGGAAGAAGAACAGAGAGTGGGCAAGTTTTGACGGGAATTGTGGGGGACAAAAGAAAGGTGAAGACTGACCTGCGGTGAGCCAGGATGTGGCACAAGTCAGGGACCATGAAAAGGCATTGCTCCACCCAGACCCACACCCCAGTACAGTCGAGCCGTCTAGTTACTGAAAGTCATGACCCAGCAGTTCAGCCAGGCTGCCCACCCAACACGGCCTGCAGGCTGCAGACTGGAGAGTCTAGTCCTCATCACCATGAGGCGCCACTGCTGTGTTCAGTAGGGGCCATCCAGAGCCTCCCCAGCAAACAGCAGTCTTTGTTCATGGATGCAAATGCTCTTCCCATGCAGAAAGCCACAAGCCCCAAATCCAGCCTGTGGCTAATGCAGGCTGGCCAGGCAGTTGCAACAGGGTCCCAAGTCAAGGGATTTCTCAGCATATCTCTTTACATGGATAGTTTTTGAAATGTGTATCTTCTTGGGTAAGACAACAAGGAGCAAGGGAAATGCCTGGGAGAGGGACAGTGAGAGGGGATACGGGGGTCTCAGTGAGAAGCTGGGAGGAACAAGTAGCTCTCATCACAGGCACACCTGTGTGGGGAGGGATTACCTGTGATGAGGGCTGCATCCCTTTACAGAGGCAACTTCCATTTTCCAGAGTGCAGTAGACCAAAGGGAGAATGGAATCTGCATCAGCTATTCTTTCCTGAACCCAGACCCTAGAATATATTTTTTTCTAAAAGTTTTCATATCATAATATCAAAAGTCATGGTTTTCTGACTCAAATATGTGCAAACATTTCTTCCATTGGAGTTCTTCAGTTGTCTGTGTTTGGGAGTCAGCTGGCAATAGGAGGGGTCTGAGGAGAACAGCCAGCCCCACATCCCTGGCACAGCTGGTCCCAGTGCCTGGGAAGACCATCATGGTGACATGGCGAGGGCATCAGTACCAGCCCGGGGTGGTCGAAGGGAGGCAGCCTCGGTCCCTGACCTGAGGCTTTCCTGTGTCATGCGATTGGCCAAGTTTTGTGTTTTTCCCTGCATTGGTAGGCTCTGTTGATCACTAGGGATATGCAAGTCCAGATAAACCAGGGGGCTGGTCTAGCAGGGAGAAAGCATGGCTCTCCCACCACCTGACAGCTCCACTTCATCCCCAGCCTCAGACACTGAGACTCACATTTATTCATTTTGAGCAATGTGTTGTACAGACGACCTGTCCGCATCAGCCCTGGCCGAAATGTCTTCTTTAACAAAAATTCTGCTCCAAACGGCCCAGCTGATCAAGTGAAGTGGCCTTTCCACAGACTATTGACGATCTGTCTCAAGCATTATCTCATACGTTTCCTTTTATTTTCTCTCCCAGCCCAGATAGTCTCCACTTTGAACCATAGCTGCTGGACGAATTTGGATTTGATGCAACCTGCACACTTTCTACCTACCTCCCGGCTCTTTTTGCATTCTTCAAAAGCAACAGGAAAACTTAAAATTCAGAAGAAAACATATTTAAATGACTCACCTCTTCCCTGAGTATGACTTATGAGATCCACAGGGAAATGGATGTTGTTTCTTGAGGCAGCTGGCCTTGGAGACTGAAGCAGTCAGGAACAGATCTATAAGCTGGGGGAAGGCAGAAGTCTCATGTTAGGGATAAGCATCCCTGGATGGATCTTCATGGACACAAGTCTTGTATGTGAAGATAAAGGAAAGTAAACTCACTTATGCAAAAGTAGGTATTTGTGACAGTCAGGTAAAGTGAAGGAAAGTAAACTCACTTATGCAAAAGTAGGTATTTGTGACAGTCAGGTAAAGTAAAGGAAAGTAAACTCACTTATGCAAAAGTAGGTATTTGTGACTCCTGGATGGACCTCAACAAATAGGTCTAATCCTCTCCCACCAGCTTTCACCCCATGAGTTGTTATATTTAGTTTATCCAGATAGATTTTGGAACTAGTCTTAGCACGTGGTACACACTCAGTAAATGCTTATGAATCAACCAATGGACTGACAGTTTTCTCTTCTGAAAAATGCGGAAGCTCCTGGCTGGTCTCTAAGAGTCCTGGTAAATTGAAGTCCTGGGGATTCTGATTTACAAAAGAAGGGGGGCAGAGGAGAGGCATGAGCACCTCTACAGCCAGCCTGAGCAAAGAGAGAGGCAGCCCTGCTTCCCGGAGAGTGCACTGATATCCACCCTCTCCTGCAGCCTTGTGCCGGAGGGGCGGTGCAGGAAAGTAGGGGGAGGCAGCACAGGTGAGACTCGGCGATCAACCAGAAGGAAAAGAACGTCAGGAAGGAGGTAAGGAAGCAAAGGCGGCAAGCACCCGTAGCCTAACAGTGGCCCAGGGCAGATGGAGCAGACAATAGGGAAGTCATTTTTCCAGGATGGCGGGGATTTCCACGAAGTCAGCATTACCCACACGGCCTACATTTCTTCATCAAGGCGGGGAGCAAGATCACGTGGGCTCATTTCTATCTCCATGATGAGTGCAGATTTGAAAGGGAGATACAAGATGTGAACATTGGAAGCAACTGCCATAGGATTCATTACATCAATCATAGATGCTTGACTTGTAGTTGTTCCGCAACAAAGGCACGTAAATAGGAGCGCGTTAGACCTGTGGTTTTCGTGGCAACCCTCATCAAATTGGAACGAAAATGCTTCCAAGGCTGTTTATGCATCTCTTCATTTGTATTCCATCTCATTTCAACAAGGAATTTGAGAACCTCAAACTCACAGGACCAGGGACGATGCTCAAATGCAAAGTTATCAAAATACGCTCCTACATAGTGAGAGAGTTGTGATAGGGGAAATCGTCCGCTTTTCTGCCTGCACCCTCTGGGCGGAATGTACATGAATTTTAACTTGTGATAAAGTTGAACAATGTTTTCATAATAAATGTAACCATTCCATGGGGTGACGGAGCAGCGCTGCTGATAAGTGGACTTCAACTTGGGCTGCATACTAAGTTTCTTTGACATAAAAGAAGGAAAGTAATGTGTCCAGTGAGCTAAGCACACTATTTAGATAATACTTATCACTCTGGTTATGAGAAGCATATCAATGTATGATTCCTGACTGACATCATAGCTATGTGTGTTTTTCTAAAGCTGAAATACTGAAAATCTTAGCAAAAGAATGGAAGAGATCACTGATAAAAACTAATGGGTACCTTCACTCATCCCTCTAACATAATATTTATGTTAAATAGGATTCCTCTAACATAGTATTTATTTACTGAATATCTATATAGACAAGGCCTGTGCCATTAGAACATTTCGTATGTCACACAAAATGAGGCACATTTTAAAAGTATACGATGAAAAATCCACGTTGGCAAGTATTATAGTGTTATAACTGAATTTCGGAAGTACAATGTTAGTGGGTGATTTAAATTCATTTCTTTTCACTTTTTTAGACTTTCTAAAATGTTCCATTATTTCAGACCTAGAAAAAAAAATCCATTTAACAGTACAATGTGATAGGCTGTCTATAAAAAACATATGAACAGAGTGTTTTCGTGAAGCTAAGAAAGGAGCAGTTCGTTCTGTCTGAGAACATTAAAGTCCCCCCCGGTAAATGCGATGCTTTAGGGATCCTTCCTCATTCCTAATAGGGAACCCAATCAGATACTGGGTTTAATTTTTAAGAGTCTGCCTATTACAAATAAAGTTTCCATTACCTAAGCATGGAAATGATTCTTCAAGGATGCTCTACTAGTTTCTTTCCAAGATACGCTGTCTACAGAGCAGTCCACCTGCCGCCAAAAGCAGCGCTGTTTTTAAGGGTGGGGTGGAGAGCAAGAACACAGCACTTTCCTATACAGCCTCCACATCCACCCTGACCCATTGCACAATGGTGCCGCTACTTTGCACTGTGGTGAATCAAATTGCATGGCTTATTCCATTTATTCTATCTCAGCCACATTCAGGATGAGAAAAAGCCCTCGGTTGCCTTTTCTCCCCAGCAGGAAATATTATCTGTAGCAAAAGAAGGTGGAAGTGAGTAAATGTCATAATAAACACAGACCACATCACCCGTTCACAAGGGCCAGCCACGGGAAAGACTGAGAGCAGTGCAACTGCTGATCAATACTCCCCAAGATGAAGCCATCTGTCTTTTGTGGCACTTATTTTGGGGAAGCCCTGCAGAAATCCAAGGATGGAATTAGAAATGAAACATTATCATCTTCTTTACCGGTGAAGCTCAGGATGTGTATTAGTTTGTATATAAGCATACGGAAGCAAGACTTCTCTTTACATTTCTCTATTTTTTCCCCATTTTTCATCTTCTGTGCTTGATCTGTAGTAGGAGATGTTCAACCATAGATGAGGAAGAGCATCTTCCAAGAGCGTCAGTAATTCTCCTGCTAACTAGAAGAGTCATATCTCA
The DNA here is from genome assembly GCF_000951035.1 of Colobus angolensis palliatus. Taxonomy (NCBI): domain Eukaryota; kingdom Metazoa; phylum Chordata; class Mammalia; order Primates; family Cercopithecidae; genus Colobus; species Colobus angolensis. Next base: position 217,528 of record NW_012115200.1, read on the forward strand.
ACTTGGATTGGAGGAACATCAGAGCCCTACCCTTCACCTTAGGCCTCCGGCTGGTTCCTGGCAAGACTGTGCTGATCTGAGGTGACTTTGCCCACCCGAAGTGCAGGGGACACATGCCTTCCCTCTCCCTTCCAGCGCACGGGGACTGGAAATGCCCTGGAGACCGGCAGCAGCTTCTCACACTTCCCTGTAATGAAGGGGTTATTTGGACACTGTCCCAGGAAATCACACATAGCAGGAGAGCAGAGGCAGTTTGTCAAGTCCACGAGGAAGAGTGCAGTCATTAACATGTGCCACTCCTCACCTACAGCGTCCTTTCAGGAATAGATGGTCAAAGTGTTGAGTGTTTTTCAGATTTTGTCTCCAAGGCTTAAGGAACGCCTGGAGAACTTTGAACGAGAGGGCATGTGGGGAGGACTGATGGGTAAATACTGGGTTTCCTCGTTTTTTTGTTTTTGTTTTTGTTTTTTTTCCTGGTATCAGTTGCTAGTTGTGCTGGTCCCTGCTTCCCAGAGTTTGTCCCCAACAGATAATGAAGGCCATTCTCCTCGTCTCATCCCAGTAACCTTGTCAGAGAGATCTTCTCGGCCTTCCTGCCAGAGACATGACAGCGCACATCATAGTGGCTGTCAGAGAGTCACAGCCCCCTGTCCTGCCCCCGCACTTAGGGCTATACAAGCATTGTGTGTGCTGATGCTTCTGAGTTAACATGTACCATAACAAGGGTGGGCAAGATGGAAACATCCTTATTTAGGGCACAAATAACTGCCACAAGTGCAGTGCAGAGTTAGAGAGCTCAGAATATATTTTCATCCATTTAATAATTATCTTCCTTGTGTGTGTTGTCTGGGAGGGCTGAGCGATCACCTATCCACTCTGTTGGTAGGAGACGTGGGATCTTCCCCACACTTTATTCCAACCATCAGTCTATCTGCTTAGGCATTAAACTGGGCAATTATGGTTGCTGAGCAACCATAACTTTTGCATATGTGCCTCCTGTGGTTTTGTATGACAACCACAATGTTATGATAACAGGATTTTTTTTCCAACCAAGATCCTTCTTTATATGTAAATTTATGCTAGAATTGTGTATTTAAAAATTAGTTTTTATGAGTAATGAGCCTCAGGTTTGGCTGTGCTTCCCTTCTCCTCTACCAGGTTTATAAAATCAAGTTCAGAAGTTCTGGGATCACAGAGATGGTATAAAATGAGGTGCAGGCACTGACTTCCAAGGCAGCAGTTCACTCCTAGAGACATACTCAGGACAACACAGGCATCTGACTCCTGCTTGTGTGCAAGGAGTCATTGACTTGGGGCACCCGAGCTGCACGTGTTCTGGGGCTGCCTCATGCACTGTCGCTGGGAGGGACAGGAGGGTGGGGCTGGAGTGAGGGGGGCGGGGGTCTTGCTGCTGCTTTGCTCCTCTCCATGGCCCTTATCCAGGCAGTTAACATTTTCCAAGTGACTCCTCTGTGTTGGGAAAGAGAGAAAATATCCAGGCATAGTTATCTCTCAGACCCAGCTCCACACTGCTTTCTGGGGACATAAGATCTCCAGGGAAGATGCCTAAATAACCCCCTTTATTCTGGGCAGTGTGAGAAAACTCCCATGCCTCCAGGAGGTTTCTAGCCACTATGGACTAAAAGAGAAAGGAAGTGTGTTCTCTGCAGTCAGGCAGGCTGAGCCACCCAAGATCAGCACAGTCCTACCGTGAACAAGCTGGTCTGGGGTTAAATAAGGCTCTATTGGCTTCCAACCCGAGTCCAGATCTGGCTCTGCCAGTTACTACAAGAATTACTGCTGCTCTCAAAACCTGCACTTCCGTGTTTGTGAAAGGACAACTGTCGGCATCCTACCCACCTCTCAAGGTAGTTGTGACATTAGAGAAGGTGCGTGGAGCACAGCACTCTGTCTCTTCCGAATTTCCTTCTTCTGAACTTCATTCACTTGTGGGATAGAGAACATGGATGGACTGTAACACGAAATGTAAATACTTGCTAAGTGTTTCCAGGTTTTGGGGAGAATGCAGATCTTTCAAGTGAAAAATAAATAGCGAAAATGAAGATAGAAAGCAGGTTTACAGAGGAAAAAAAAAAAACAGGTCTAAGTCATCCTGTATTACTTGGCTCCACTGTTTTCCTTTGCTGTATTATCTGACTGCACCGGTGAGAGAAGGGAGAGAGGAGAGGGAACCACATTCAGTTGGGAGGGTTTGGTCAGAGAACCGCTCATAAATATTGATGAGCACATCGGTTTCACATTAACGTTTGATGAAATGCTTCATGGGCCTGAACCGGTTTCCCAGATTAAGAAAATCCCATCCACACCCACACACACTCCTTATTTTCTCTCCAAACTTTGGTTTGTGTTCCATAGACACAGACATAGAACAGCTTTGAAATTGACCTTTTCTTTGTATCTTTATTCTCTTCTCTGTTGCCTCTGTTGTGCCAGTGACTTCAGAGACAATCTGGTAGAGAAATGCAAGGATTAGCCCTCACCGAAATCCAAGGATAGCAAAATATACAGGTTTCTTATGCCGAATTTTATCATCTGCACCTAATTATCAAAGTTCAGGATTACCATTTGGAGGGAATTATTCAAAAACATCTGCTCTTCAAAACACAAGCATTGCTAAAATTTCCCTTTCCCAGAATTTCTAAGGCAAGCCTTTCACAAAACTTAAGAAAATGGGGAGATGTCTCTTTCCTTGGTGGTGGGGGAGCTGGAGAGGGATTGGATCAATTAGGCTTGTCTGTCTCTTGCCTGTTGTCGGCAACCATCGCCAGCACCAGGGCTGACACAGCCCAGCCTCGCCTTGGACGTTCGGCTGTTGAAACTGTTGGTGACAAACACAAAATTCCAAAGAAAACCAAATCAAATTCTTCTGATTGAAAAGATGTGTGGGTGACTCGCTAAAGGTTTCGAGTTCTGACCTGTGCAAATGCTATTTAAAGAGGCAATAGCAACTGAAACAGACACAGAGGAATCAGGCATCTGCCTCAGGACTTGGAGACAGGAATAGTCAGTGGAAAAGGAAAGCCAGACTGACACTGGCAGGAAAGGCAGGAGATTCAAAGAAGGAGAATGGGCCCATTTCTACCAGATCACATGTCAGTCATGACTGAGGGTCTGGACCTGGCATCCCTTTAAGAGACAAGAAAGTCAGGGCTCATCAACAGCTGCTGAAGGAATTCCCATCTCAGCAGAAGTGCTTTTGTCAAGAAAGACAAGAGCAACCAGTGAAGCCAGGCCTCCCTAAGCCTGAGTACCTACCTGGGCAACTCAGCCTGAATCCATTAGGTCCTGGAAGGACTTCCCACGGCGCGTGACAACAAGATGTGTGCCAAAACAAAGGAAGGAAAAGGTACTCAAAAGACATGGCAACGCCTGCCCCCAGATTGGCAAGAAATGAGTGGTTCAGTCTTCTGGAGGCAAATTGCATGAAGCTGAGTCTCTTTAGACAAAGGAAAGGTCTAGTCTCAGAAGCGGTAGGAGGGTTTGTTGAAAGCAGACCAGTTTCTCACAGCAGGTCCCTATCAGAGGATGGAGACTCCTGGAGTCAGCTGCACACTCAGACACCAGAAAGCGCTTTTTGACGTCTGAACACTGCAAGGGTTCAACAAGCCCACGCCTAACAAGCCCAAGACCCTGTGACCAACAGGGAGGAAGTCAACCTTCCTTGGCACTGCTGTCTCTTCATTCCACTGACACAAGGTGGCCACTGCCAGGACATACTTTAAGAATCACTTTAAGATTGTGTATTAATTATCTAAATTGCTAAACACCTATGTGAGCTTTTAGATTTATTTAAGTAAGCATGTCTGCTTCCATTTCACAAGGGAAGAAAATTTGGATGATGGAAAAGAGGTTTTTTTTCTTTTAATTTCTTTTTTTTTTTTCCGGGAGGGATTTTGAGCCCCCACTCTTAACTCTTAGTTGTGGACAGTACAGAGAAGTTAATATTTCCTTTGTTTGCCAACATTAACGCATGGCTGAGTCTGGACTGAGTTCTTACCTGGTCTTTGGGGGTTCAGGCTGGGCTGCCTCTGTAAGGGAGAGACTCAGCTTATCTGTGGGTCCAGTGGCTTTCTGGAGATGGATGACCTGCCCAGAGATGTACATGGCCTGTCCCTTGTGCATGTGTGTGACCCAATCCAGACCTAAGTGCTCTGTCCCGCCACCAAAATAATGCACAGTCCTGTACACAGCCTCATGCTGGTGTCACACAAAGAAAACCTCCAGTAACCAACCAAGGGATGCAATAACATACTTTTCAAACAGTTCAGAAAAGTTTTACAACAGTTTTCATCTATAAAGATGAAATCCTCTAGGACACCAAACTCTTTTTTCTAGTCCCTCATTGATTTTCCTATCCACAGAAGATGGCGTTATTTGACTGCTGCGGGAAGAACAGCAAAGCTCAAACGAGGTACTTGGGCAGAAGACCATTTTCTCCTCTCTAAAGAACAGGTTAAGCTGGCAGAGATAACGTCTCCTAATTTGCTTACAGTGTCTATAATATTAGACATTTCCACTGGCAAAAGTTGACTTTCCGTCAAAATCCAATGCCCGTGACATCAATTTTCTTCTACAAACAATTATCTTAAATAACCTGCACTTGTACATAGCATTTCTGTGGGAGACGATCAAATACTCCAAGTTTTTTTTTTTTCCCCCCAATATTTTCATCCCTTGCTGGTCATAGACTTAAAGCTTGAAATAGAATTTCGTCTTCTGCCAATTTTCCCCATTTATGTTCAGGAAATATTGATTTTTTTTTAAACTGGAGTTTTAATGGACCTTGAAATTAACATGGCTTTTATTTCTTTGCTATAACACCATCATCACTGATGATGTCACTACGTCTCCCAGCAAAATCATTGGCCAGTGGCTGGCATTTAGAGTCTAGGCACTAGGGAGAAATCAACATTACTGTATTTGCTCATACATGGTTCCTCCTACCCTAAAGGAATTATCCTGTCTCAAAGAAATAGTTGGGGCCAGGCGCAGTGGCTCACCTCTGTAATCACAGCACTTTGGGAGGCCGAGGCGGATAGATCACAAGGCCAAGAGATTGAGACTATCCTAGCCAAGATGGTGAAACCCCGCCTGAACTAAAAATACAAAAATTAGCTGGGCGTAGTGGCATGTGCCTGTAGTTCCGGCTACTTGGGAGACAGGAGGAGAATCACTCGAACCTGGGAGGCAGAGGTTGCAGTGAGCCAAGATCATGCCACTGAACTCCAGCCTGGTGACAGAGCTAGACTCTGTCCTGAAAGAAAAAGGAAGGAAGGAAGGAAGGGAAGGAAAAGAAAGAAAGAAAGAAAGAAAGAAAGAAAGAAAGAAAGAAAGAAAGAAAGAAAGAAAGAA
>NW_012115200.1:222950-227255 GCF_000951035.1 Colobus angolensis palliatus
AGAAAGAAAGAAAGAAAGAAAGAAAGAAAGAAAGAAAGAAAGAAAGAAAGAAAGAAAGAAAGAAAGAAAGAAAGAAAGAAAGAAAGAAAGAAAGAAGGAAAGAGAGAGAAAGAAAGAAAGAAAGATAAAGAGAGAGAAAGAAAGAAAAAGAAAGAAAGAAAGAAAGAAAAAGAGAGAGAGAGGGAGGGAGGGAGGGAGAGATAGTTGGGTGACAACAATGGAAACTCTTTCTAAACCAAGTTAGCATGATTCTCTCACAAAACAGCCTTAAATCTCAGCCTGGAATCCAGTATGTGGCCAGGACATTTGCATTTTTCAAAAGCACCAAATCAAATATTTCTGATCTGTGGCAGGATTTGTCACTATCTGTTTCCGGCACATTCCATACACAGCTTATCAGACTTCATGTGCACTTAGTGGATGCTGATTGGTGGCCCTCTCTGGATGATGATGGGAAGTAAGTGAAGGCAAAGTCCAGGACAGACACTGCACCTAAGCAGAATTGCCAGAGCCAATGGCTCCCAGCCCCAGGCAGAGGGCACAGTGTGGAGGGGCCATGGGCCGTGGGAAGCTGACTACAAGAGTGGGCAACTCGAGGTCTCCTGCCATGGTTTTTAAGGCCATGGGCCTGTGGGGAGAAGGAGAGGGTCTTCTGCTGGTCAGGAAGGGAAGGCAGGGCCTAGTGGAGGAGTCTGCAGCTGCAGGACTCAAGAAGGAAAGGATGAAAATCCAGGGAAGATTCTGGAGGGATCCCACGTTCCATGGACAAAACCCAACCTTTTTCCCTCACAGGAAAGCCCTCCCAGGCCCAGTGGCTGCTGTTTCCACCTCCTCAGTCTCCACTCCCCGCCATGCCAGGTCCCACCTCTGACCCCCTTGCCGCTCCCTAGACCTGCTGTGTTTTCTCTCCTTAGATGTCTGGAGACTCTGCCAGATCACTCTCCCTATACCTTGACCATGCCATCCTCACCCACCCCCAACCTGCCAGGCCAACCCTATGCAGCTTCAGGTCCCTGCTTCCAGGTAACTCCTCCCTTACCAGCCCGCCACACACTGACCTCCCCATGTCTTAGATACTGACCCTATCTGCATACAGGCAGAGTCTCCCTGGAGATGTCCTACTATCCAGACCCCTGGAAGGGTCTGGCCAGTCTTCACTGATACACAGGGACAGGCTGTGTCTGAGCAAACAAAGGAATGAACAGAGAAGGCAGGCGTGGAGATGGGGCAGCCAGCTGGGAGCTTCCAGTGGAATTAGCAGTAAGAGAAGCCGCCATTGCCGGAGAGTCCCCAGACCCCGCTGGAGCAGGAGGTGAGCTTGCATCCCCAAACATGCTCCTCGTCATCCACTCAAGCCCTCAAGCCCTGGTCTACTGGTCTGGCCTCCTCACTAGAGGGCCACAGAGTCCAGGGCGCCCAGAGTCCAAAGCTTCCTGCTTGGAGAAGAGGGAGCCCAGGCAAAGTGGGAGTGCAGTGGGTAGCAAAGGCAGTGGGCTTGATGTGGCTTTGGAGCGAAGGACATCCACAGGCTACTGTGGGCCCACGGAGGACAGTACACACTGGCCAGCTCACCTGGGCTCCTGGAGGTTTGACCAATCACTGGGGAGAGAAGAAAGAACTCAGAGCCGGGAGGAGGCAGCATCTAGGCTGACGGCTTCCTCTCTCTCATAAGACTGGGTCTGCAGCGCGTGGAGGTACAGGGATTTCTGCAGAGGGCCGCGTCTTTTATTAATCACAGAGATGTGGAGTTGTGGGGGTCCCCTTTCAAGGACAGCCCAAATCTAGAGAAATGCCTCCCCAGAATGTAACAATTTCAAGGACAATTAAATCCAGAAAGTAAACCACTACCCAGGTCGCTTGCACCCTCTGGCATTCCAGGAGCCTGCATCCAGCTGAAGCCATCTGCAGACTTCTGTTTGGCACCGTCCAGCATGGCAGCCAACACCCAGCCCTCCCTGCACCTGTCCCAGGACATGGGTGCCCCAGTGTGGTCCCTGTCCCCACTGGGCAGCGATGATCAGATTCGTTTGTCAAATGGGAAGTTGCAATGAATGAGTCAGTGACCTGCCTGAGTAACCCAGCCAGGGGAAATTGTTGCTACGATGACCCCCTGTTGCCTGTGCTGTTGATTCACGCAAGGTCCCAGGAAAAACTGTCTTTCCGTTTCACAAGGAGGTGGAGGCCTTGCATCTTAGTCGTGTGATCAGAGACAAAGGTGGGACGCATGGAGGCCTGGCTGGATTCCCATAACTGCATCTGCTGGGCCCCATCTCACAGGAGCTGTACCGCGCAGCTGGATGAGAGGAAGCCCCCACAGAGAGCAGGCCTGCCTTGCAGGCGGGATTCCAGAAGACTCCATTGGAAGGGTGCCCGCGCCATGGGCGTTTCTGGCTATGGGGTGGTGGCCCCTCCCCACACTCCATGTGGGCTACTGCCTTGAGAAACACATTGAACTCCAAACCCTGTGCTACCCTCCCCACCCTGGAAACTCCAGGTCCTTGGAAACCACACCCCGTCTGGCCTCAGTTTCCTTCACTGTTACCAGGACAAAATAGGGTTTGAAGGGTTCAGGGCCCAGCCAGCTGCCAACTCCCAGCCCCTAGCCAACCTTCTGCCAGGCTGCAGGTCTGTGCTAGAGGTGAGCTGTGCAGCCAACCCTGGGGCGTCTTCAGGGGCCTGTGTCTGGGCGCTTCTTGAGGATGAGCCATCCAGCCTGGGACATGCCTGGAGGAAAGACTCCCAGCCCTGGCATGGTCCAGGCCTGGAGGCCTCACCTCACTTTCCTCTAGGCTTTTGGTCCAGACCCTGAGCCTTCCGTGGACTTGCCTGATGATTTTTCTGCTCAGTGTGTGCCAGCTCTTCTGTCGGGATCTTCCAGTAATGGCGGTGTCAGCTATGCAGGGGGTGGGACCTGAGTGTTCTGCAGGGCCTTGTATAGGCTGAGACAATGAAGTCAGGTAGAGGCAATGTCATCTCAGCCCCAGAGAACAGCAGGGAAGGGGCGGGGGAAGCCCGGGGCCCATCTCCTCTCTGTGGATTGGAGTGTGGTCTGACCTGTGGGTGTCCTCTCGGCACCTAAGGGTGGGGTAAGTTGTTGGTTTCTGCACTCTGCTATCTTTTGATGAAGAGCCCCCACCAGAGTTCTGTTGATTCAGTGGGGAGTGCCGGAGAAAACACCCAGCCACAAAAGATCCAAGCAGACTTGGGGAGACAGGGTGCTGAGGACAGTCACCAGTGGTCTTCCAGCCACCCGCCTCCTCCTGCACGCTAAGCATGGCTCACACAGCATTCGCAGCCTGGAAAGTTCCTCCAGTGCTGCCTGTCTTGTCAGGGCAGATGAACAGATGATGTCACCCTATAGGCTAGTTCCAGTTAGGGGAGGGGGTCGCCCATCCTGTTAAGCAATGTTCGTAGCCACAGAGGAATGTGGTACCTGCCCACACTCTGCAGTGGGGTGGCACATTGGAATGGGTACCACAGGAGAGACATGGGCACAGAGGAGAGCACCCATGCCCAGCGGGGGTGGACACGTGGCTGAACTGCCTGGAGCGGGTGGACTCCACTCTGCTTTCATACCACGGATAAGCAGGACAGTGGCTCCATAGTAGGCAAAGGGGCTGACTGGTGACAGCAGCAAGGCTGCACCTGCAGCAGGCTCAGGCTGGTCCTTTGGGAAGAACACAGGTGAGTGCCAGATGCCGCTGGCTGATGGGAGACCCCACGTTGAACTTGGGCTTCAGCGACTTATGTGGGGTCTTGGAAGGTTACGTGCCTCAGCAGTTACCATGCTACACCTGAGGGGTTGCTGGACTTCTCGGCCACAGTTTGTTAAATTTGCAAATGCCCTTTGGGAATCATCAGGAGGAAAGGTCTGTAAACGTAATGTCCGGATTACGAGGGGAGTAAAGGCTGATATTCTGTCCACTTCATACCCACTGACCTCAGACTCCCCTGGCTCCAGTCACCATCTTATCTGGAGAGGGGATGAATGAGATCTACCAGGGTCAGGTACCACCGCTGTGTGCAGGCTGCAGCCTCCAGGGGTGGAAGGTAGGGGAGCTGAAGGGATTTTACTACCAGGGTCCCCAGCACTGCAAAGTCCCCCAAGTGCAGAAGGAAGCTCTGGAATGAGACAGAGGACTTACCCAATTCTGGAACACTAAGAAAGAGTCCTGGAAGGGCCAAGTCACCCTCCAGAAATCAAGGAATTAACTGAAACTAGTAGGCCTTACAAAACCTAAAAAGTTAGCACCAGGTGGCCCTAGATAGGGTCCCACCCTGCCTAGATAGGGTCCCACCCTGCCT
>NW_012115200.1:235940-290997 GCF_000951035.1 Colobus angolensis palliatus
GTAATAAATAACTCTCTGCTGTGAACCTCGTGTCGGTGATCCTTCGCGACGACCCCTGCCCAGGAGGGAATCGAGAGTTCGGTTCCAACATAACCATCAAACAGGCTCCTCTCTGTGGGCTCAGGAGCACTCCCTCCTTGCCTGGAGGTTTTTCTAAGCTGGTATTTCCAACCAGAGTTGAGGAGGCACTTTAGTCAGCTTTGCTATAGGAACCGAGATGCCTTCAGGAGCCCGCTGGAGGTTCCCAGGACCTCATGCATGGCCGCTGCGTTCTCCGCCTGTCCACACGGGGCCGGCCCGGGCCCTGCCCCACTCCCCTAGGAGGAGCTTCTGGCCCTGCTTCCCGGCTCCTCCCCAGGCTCACGCGGATGGGATGGGGGTGCTCCCTTCCACATTTACAGGGAAGCCCACGATGCAAATCATCTAAGAAGAAAAAGTGTGACAACTGCACCCAATCAATTTCCTCTTGCAAAGCAGGGAAAATGCTCACGTTGTGTGAGTGAATGCCTTTCCAGCTAAGCAGAACATTTAGTGAGTTGCTGACTGTCCTTGACTCCACCGCACTTCTGTAAAATATGCACATCAGCAGAAGTGTTTTCCCTAACAATGCTCTGGGAAATTACATTACATTTCCGAATGATCCCTGCTTTCCCGTGTTGCCCACAGAGACTGGCACCAACAGCACTGTTAAGTGGAGGTAAAGTCGCTGCCTGTTCCTGCTGCCTTTACGAGAGCCAGGGATCAAATATTTTTTCACAGTTTTATGTGGATAGTTTCATGAAAATTGATCAGGTCTAAAAAGTCACAGTCCAAATGAAGCTAAGGTTAAAGATAATTTATACATGATATTCCTAATTTTATTCCGAGCCCTTTTATTACCATGCAGGCCTTTATGACTTTAAAGAAAATGTCAGTGGCGACAAATGACATTGTACTGAATAATCTAGTTATGAGGGAAAAGACATTTAAAACTATTCCACAGCAGCATTGCTGAGTTCTGCTGAACGTACACTTCTCCCCAACACAGCTGTCCAAAATTCCTACATTTTTAGCACCCTTTTCATGACAGTTACATGAAATGTAGGATTTGCAGGTTCCTGTTTATCCTCTCCCCAACCCATTTTGTTTCCCTCAGATTCTTCCTGTAGATTTAAGTTCTTTTAAGGCCCCATTTCCCCATCTATCAGCAAGAAAGGGAAGCTCGGAGCTATCAGCAAATCAGATTCCAAAGGCATCTGGGTCCTGCAGCACAGGAGACGGACAGATGGACACAGCCATGGTGCAGGCCCGGTGTCACAGCGTCACTACAGGCCTTCTGTGGGCCAGCAGGTGCCTTGCTCTGCAGCTGGGCTGCTCCTGTGACCTGAAGGTGGGGGGAGCACTGCCTGCAAGTCTCACTGGAGCCCTTGACTCTTCCAAACTACAGAGGCTTCCAGACAGAGGCTGCCAGGCTGGCAGTGCCCTGCAGGGCCTCTCGCTCCTCCAGTACCTGCAGTTTCCCATCTGCTGGACAAGAGAGCCTCACCTTTTGCTAAACTGCAATTGCAAGGAAGAGTGAGTAAAGAGTAGCTTCCCAAGAAAGGCTGGGATTGATGACACCTCCTAGTGCCCTGGTCTCTGCCTCAGCCATGACCCCTTGATGCTGGGTGCCATGCCTGGCAGTCCCATGGAGGCCACCAACTGCACAACAGAAACAGCAGGCACCTGGGATCCTTGGCTGCCTTCCCAGAGGATGGCTTTGGATGCCCAGGCTGAGACAGGCAGACTGAGCAGGGTGCACTCATTGAGTCTGGCTCTTTCTGGGCACCTGGGCAGCCCTCAGCATCTTCTCCCCAACCTGCCACTTCTCCCTCTGGTCCTCAGTGCTACATGTGGCTATGTCAGAACATGATGACCTTGAATCGAGTCATGTGGACTGACACTGGTGCTTCTGTCAAATCGTCTAGCAACCTTCCCAAAGACAAAAGCAACAGCAGTTCATGTGCATATCCTGTGGGCTCTGCTCCAGGTCCAATTTCACCCAATAAACCCATGATGTGTGTGTGTGGGGGGGTTCTTGCTTTATCTCCATTTCACAGGTGGGAAAAGGAGGGCTCCGAGAGGTGGGGTGGGCTGTGTGACTCAGGGCTGTACTCCCACCCAGGTCTGTGCCCCTCCAGCCTCTGCATCTGAAAATTGAGGCTGATGGCAGCCCTCTCAGGACCACTGCAAGGAACAAGTGCACACCGTTCATGCCAGGAGTTCCAAGCCTCAGCAGTCCGGGTCGATCTTCTCCCACAGCAGCAAGGACGCTCGGCCACCTACTGCCATCACTAGGGCCTTCGGAGAGGTGAGGTCCTCATACATTTACTTACCAGAAGTGTATTTAGCTCCTGCCTGGGAATGGGCTGGAGAGCTTTTAATCTCCTTATCCAGAGTTACAGCAAGTTCTATGTCAGCGTCCCCTTCCCCGAAGCCCCCAGGCCCCATCTTCACAGCACAGGTCAGTAAACAGGTGCATGGACCATATGCTCAGAAAAGCTGTAGCGAGCATGTGTACATACGTGTGCACACACATGCACAAATACACACGAGGACTGGTCTAGAAGCTTCTGTCAGAAAATATACAGCCTAATTTCAGCACACATATATATTTTTAAACAATTCACTTTGTGTTTATGGATAATGGAAGGCCCCAGGACTAGGGCGGTGCTGTGGATTCTACACGTCCAAATCGAGCCTGTGGCTTCAGTCTCCTTGCTGTCCAGAGGTCTTCCCCTTTGTCCACCGTGCTGGGGGCTCCTGTGCTGGCAGTGAACAGAGCTGCACTCTCCAGAGCAAACTGGCCTTTCTGAGCAAAAGGGAGGCCAGAGACTTGCAGGGCTGCATTCCTAACACCTCCAAGGCAGTTCTACAGGTACAGGTGTTCATTTGGAAATCCACTGCCATTAAATGTCAGTGGGTCTCTCACTGAGTGCAAGCCCAGGGTCTGCTGATCTGCACACGCAGCATCTGAGTGGGAAATCATGAGTTTTCTTAGGAAAACCACATACTGGATGTTAATTTCCTTCCTTGACAAAGCAGAAGATCAATTAGAGGCAGAATGTGATTCTACCACAGCTACTTTCCAGAATGTTTTCTCTAAGCTTCCTCCCTCCAGTCCCCATCTGGCTCTGTCAAAATGGGTTTTACTTCATCGGAAATATGCTGTGAAGTTCCCCATTAGATCATCGATCGCCGAATCCTCGACAGCATCCATGCACACCTCATGCTAGCAAAGACTCTGAATTTAGTACCAAATAGCAAGGAAAGGAAATTAACCAGTGCTTCGAAACCTGGCAGGAAATTTGAATTTAAATCCCTTTCTGGGGTGGGCCCCTTACCGCAGCTTCTCAAAACCGCACTTCCCCAGCTGGACAGGCCCCACATAGGCTCCAACTTGGCTGCACTGGGGCTGTGGGTAAGGGGCTCCCCGGATTCATGCCTATCCCTTCTTCCTGCATGTGCCCACAGAGCAGCCCCTGGTTGAGTTATGTACTCAAGCACTTGATATAGTTGAAATATTTGTCCTCTCCAAATCTCATGTTGACAGTGATCCCCTGTGTCGGAGGTGGGGCCTAAGTGAAGGTGTTTGGGTCACGGGGGCAGATGCCTCATGAAGAGTTTTGTGCCCTCTCCTTGGGAATGAGTTAGTTCTTGCTCTATTAGTTCGTGCGAGAGCTGGTTGTTGAAAAGAGTTTGGCATCTCTCTTGCTCCTCTCTTGCCACGTGACACCTGCTCCCACTTTGCCTTTTGCCATGAGTGGAAGCTTCCTGAGGCTTCTCCAGAGGCAGATGCTGGTGCCATGCTTCCTGTATAGCCTGCAGAACCATGAGCCCAAATAAACCTCTTTTCTCCCTAAATTGCCCAGACTCAGGTATTCCTTCATAGCAACACAAAACAGACTAACAGTGCACTCCAGACCCTTCTGTGAAACTGAGGAGTTGAGAGAACTCCTACTCTTTCTGCCACTGAGCAGAAGGGCTCCCAAATCATCCTGGGAAGTGGAGGCCATCTAGGAATCCCAAGGACAGAGATTGGCAGTATCCCCTCTGTAAATAAGAAGTGAAGACAATGTGCTCGGCCCACAGAGAGACAGTGGCTTCTCTGAGTCACTGTGCATAGGCCAATCCTGATGGGAGGGCAGGCACCAGGGCTGGACTTTCTAGCCAGGGCTGAGGCTCTGTGCCCTTTGCCAGAGGTGTCAGCCAGCCCTAGGGCTGTGGGATCCATGACTCATTCATGGGAAGAATGTCCTCTTACACTGGCTCCCTCTAATCCATGAGCATTCGAGCTACAAGTAATAGCCAAGAACTTCACATAATTTCACTTAAACCAATCATAGTTTTGTAAGGATTGGTTTCTTCCCATTTAACACATGAGAACACTGAGAGTTGCAGAAGAAAAATTTTAGCAAAAATTCAAAGCTACCAAGTGGCTGCAGCCAGGATTGAAGCCCTGGGCTCTGTAGCTCCAAAGACCCTATCCTTCCTGGCTTGCTGTCACAGATAATGGTAGACAAACAATAGAGATGTGATCAGAGATCTCACCCATTCCTTACCACAGCACCCAGCAGAGAGCCCTACCCATTTACATTAATAAACCAACACCCCCTCCCCCAAGGTCTAGATTAAGAGGCCCAATCCATAGAGCACTGGATGACTATTGATGACCACTGATGTATTGACCGAGTTGTCAAAGATGATTGGGAGGCTGCTTTGTCGGGCAGGACATCGTGGTAGCCTCCTACAGGCAGCCTCACATGAGGACGCACTGTGTGGTTGAAGTGGGGAGAGAGGCAAGGCTTTCCAGAGGTCTTTTCCTAAAGGAAGACACTGAACATTCTCTTCTGTGTGAGGGAGACCTCTGCAGAGAGGTACAGGGTGTATGCAAGCAACCCTTCATGTCAGCAAAGAATGCTTTAATCAGCCCTGTTCATTTTACCCAAAGCATCAGAAAGATATTTGGGCATTCTTTATTCCATTGTCCAGAAGAAAGCTCTAAATCCAAAATCTGTTAAGCTCTGAGATGGTTCAGAACTTCCAGAGGGAAATTGAATGTGTCGGGAGTGTAGCCACAACACTAGGCAGGCCCTGCCCCGCCAGCCATCAGCCCTGAGCTGGGCTGATCAGTGGCAGCTGAAGGGTCCGTGCACACAGAGTCATTGCTGGTGTTCTCACATGAAAACCAATGCACACAAGAGTTGACATTGTCCTCAAGCCACTTTTCATAGAATTATGTAGAATAACAATGCCAAGAGGGACCTTAACAACTCCGAGGGGCACTGAACCCGGAGAGAAGCATGATCAGTGATCAGCAAGGGACCCTCTGCCATAACCCAGGCCTGCAATATCCTGGCCAGATTACTCTGACCACTAGCCTGGGTGTGTGGCAGCTGTGAATTAAGGCGTTGGCAGCCAGCTGCAATGCTAAGATCATTGCATAGATGCCTTAATTTTGGCAACACTGAGATAGTATTTTTTTTATTTTTATTTTTTGAAATGGAGTCTCGCTCTGTCACCAGGCTGGAGTGCAGTGGCACAGTCTTGGCTCACTGCAACCTCTCCCCACCAGGTTCAAGCAATTCCCTTACCTCAGCCTCCTGAGTAGATGGAACTACAGGTGCACACTACCACACCCGGCTAATTGTTTGTATTTTAGTAGAGATGGGGTTTCACCATGTTGGCCAGGGTGGTCTCCATCTCCTGACCTCATGATCCACCTGCTTCAGCCTCCCAAAGTGCTGGAATTACAGGTGTGAGCCACCACACCAGGCCATTTTTCTCTGTTTTGAAGAAACTTAGCCTCTAAGAAGCCAAGTTTCTTGTTCAAGGTCACAATGGTAAGCAAGTGGTGAGGCTGCCTAGCAACAAGCCTGCAACAAGTCATGGTGCAATCAATGGCCCCCCTGACCACAGCCCGTCTAGCAGAGCTGGCCTCCACTCCTTCTGCTTCAAGCTCCTCTTCTGGATGACAGCACAGTGAACAGACCACCAGCTTGCTTTTATGCAGGATGCATTCCTTTGTGTTTTGTAACACATTGAATCTGTACATATGATAGAGGATTTCCAAATATTTTATGTATGCAAGTATATGACAGAAGAGGAAGGATGTCAAATGGCATCAATAAATGAAATGCACTGGAAAGAACTGCCTGGTGAAATAGGGTCTGTTTTTTTCCATAGTGGAATTTGTTTGACCTTGTATTCTATTCTTCATGGCCATTGTGAAAACTTTTGGACACATGCACAAGAATTAATTCACAACACTTATTAGCACAAAATCCAAGGTTGCCTTGGCTAACTCTTCCAATTGCAGTATTCCCATGACTTAGCCCCAACCCGTGACTCAGTTGCAAGCCCAGGCCAGGCATACCCCACACTCCAGAGCATACATACAGTTCCAAAATAAAGCCATTCCTGAAGAGAACCCACAATGTCCCAGCCATGGGGATCTTTGGATTAACTAGAGAAAGTCCCAGGTGTTAGTCTTCCTGTTGCATCATTCTAGCAAAGTTATGGGAAAGTGCTCTGAGATAATCCTCAGTTTTGCACTGCACAAGGTACAAATTAATTCAGCAACTGTGTCTCTTTGAACTAGAGGGACTAGCCAAGTAAAGTGTTCCATTATGGAATGAGTGTGGGAAGACAAGCTGGCCAGAGTACAAGAGGTTTCTTTCCTGCCTCATTTTTCATTACCTTTGATAAGATAATGTTTCTATCTCCAAGAGGGAAGCATAATAAACTATCTTCCCAAGTTTGTATGACAACTGGACCCTTTTTCTCCACAGGGGCTTTGTGTTTTAGTCCATTTTATGTTGCTATAACAGAATACCACAGACTGGGTAATTTACAATAAACAGGAATTGATTTGGCTCACAGTTCTGGAGGCAGGGAAGTTCAAGAACATGGTGCTGGCATCTGGTATGGGTCCTCATGCTGCATCATCCCACGGAAGAAGGTGGGGCAGCAAGAGGGTGCATGTGAGAGAGCAAGAAGCAAGAGGTGGACAAACTTGCTTTTATAACAAGCCCATTCTCCTGATAACTAACCCCCTGCCTCAGTAACATTAATGCATTCATGACAGCAGAGCCCTCATGTCCTAATTATCTCTCAATACTGTTGCGTTGGCAATTGAGTTTCCAACACACGAACTTTGGGAAACACATTTAAACCACAGCACCATGTGAATAGGCTTGCAGAGGAAATTTAACCCACTTATGACATAAAGCTGCCCCAAAATAATCTCAAAGGGGAAAAGTGAAGGACAAACATATCATATCTAAGCATTAAGTGATAACCAACCTGGAAATACCTATTAAACATTAGCGAGTTATAGTTTATAATTAAATATAACAAGATGTTTATTTCTTTAAAAATTATAAAATTTGTAAAACAAGGACATGTACTGTTATCTTTCATGAAATATGGGGATAGCCGGTTCTATAAAGTACATTAGTGGGACAATTGGGGAAAGCTGAATATCAATGGGATCTTAGATACTATGATATCATTGTTAAATTTCCTGAGTTAGATAATGGTATTATGCTTATGAAGGAAAGTGTCCTTCCTGTCAGGAGATGTAAGGTCAAGTCTTTAGTGGTGAAGTGACATATTTGCCACTTACTTTAAATGGTTCAGAAAGCACACATACAGAGCCACACACCAAAATAGAAGACAGAGGAAAAGGCTGTACACTGTTCTATTCTTTAATGCTTCCTGTGGGTTTGAAATTTTTTAAAATAAAAAGTTGGAGAAAGTTATACAATTGAGAATTAGAAGAAAACTTTGGAGGGACTGATTGGTTCAAAGGAAAGCTGTACTGTGTTAAGTGGTCACATTTAGGAATCAAAAAGCAGCTGTGTGAGAAGATGGGTATGTGGGTATGTTAATCTGTTTGATTGAAGCAATCATTTCACTATGATATATCAAGGCATGATGTTGTACACCTTGAGGATCTGCAACAAAAAATAAAAATTAAAAATAAAACAGGATGGCAACTGATGGCATCTGTCTTGCTGACTGTGATTACAGTGATAATGACTGTCTACAAAGTAAGACTGAAAAACTCAAGAATAAAGAGCAAATTAGAAATTAGCAATGTCTGCAGTGAACAGGGAAAATGCAGAGTGGGGACATCTCATGTATTTGTGAACCTATTTCTTCAGAAATTTGCCAATGAGGAAGAAAGTCACCCTATTAATTTGCCTAGATATAACTATATGCTCTTCACAAACTTACCTTAAAAAAAAACTTATGCTACCACTTATATGTGTAATCTAAAAACAAAAAGCAGAAAAGTAAACTCAGAAACAGGGTGTAGACTAGAAGGATGGTGACCGGGGTTGTGCATGGTGGGGAGATCAGGAAATGTTGGCCGGGCGCAGTGGCTCACACCTGTAATACCAGAGCTTTGGGAGGGCGAGGTGGGCAGATCATGAGGTCAGGAGATCAAGATCATCCTGGCTAACAAGGTGAACTCCATTTCTACTGGAAAAAAAAAAAAAAAAAAATTAGCCAGACCTGGAGGCTCATGCCTGTAGTCCCATCTACTCAGGAGGCTGAGACACGAGAATTGTTTGAACCTGGGAGACAGAGGTTGCAGTGAGCTGAAATCACACCTCTGCACTCTGGCCTGGGCGACAGAGTGAGACTTGGTCTCAAAAAAAAAAAAAAAAAGAAAAGAAAAGAAAAAAAATCAGGAAGTGTTGGTCAAAGGGTGAAGTGTTTATTTATAAAATGAATAAGTTCTGGAAATCTTATAAGCAACATGGGAAGGAACTCTAGATAATACTACTCTAGTGTTCACTCAAAATTTGCTGCGAGAGTGGATCCTAAACATTCTCACCAAAAAAGATAAAAGAAAAAAAACAATACAGCAACTAGATGAGGTGATGGCCATGTAAATTAACTTGATTGGTGTCATGATTTTGACAGTGTATGCATATATCAAACCATCGTGTTGTGCACTTTAAATGTATATAATTGTATTTGTCAAGCATACCTCAATAAAGCTGAAAAAATCAAGATACATGTAGACAATAAAATAAGTGTAAAAAAATAAAATAAATAAAATATCCTCACCACATATACAACATAGAGCTAAATAAAAATAAAACCCAATAAACTAACATACAGACAGGAAGAATAAACAAGTCAGACACTAAGACATTGTTTTTTTTAATCTTGGGGAAATACCGAGGCTGGAGAGCCAGGTCAAAAAAACCAAGGCAATTTGATAAGTGGTTTCCTTCATGATTCCAAATTCACCCACTGCTTCCCACTGGGCTTGAACTCCCATATGAGCTCATACAAAGAGTGACAGGAGTGTGTACCCCACGAGTGGAGACCAGAGATCGTGGCTGATTGTCAGTCACCCTGCATTCCCACATGCCACCAAGCAAGCCTGGTCAGCCCAGCGCTCCTCCTGCGGGCAGCACAGCAGAGGCCCGTGCCCTCAGAGTCTGCAGCGTGAGAGCTGGGACTGGGTCTAATTTACCTGTAGATCCCTCCGGTTCCACACTTGGAACCTAGCAGCCTGGTCACAAAAAAAGCTTTGGATCCCTATCTCTGGATTCCCGGTGACCCTAGAAGAATATTCTCCTCTCTGCAGTTGCACAGTCTGGGCCTACCTCCTCTTCCATTTTCTCACCCTGCCTCTTTTTCCTCACTTTAGCTTTTATTCCCTGAGCTTTTCCCTCATCTAATTTTGCAATTGTCACCTTTGCAACACTTTTCCATGTATATTAGAGCCAAAAGAGTTTTTAATTTGTCATGCATCCTGCAATGGCCCAAACCCTTAGTAACAACAACAACAAAAATCCCACCAAACAGTGACACTGGGCAGTGCAGCCATGTGGGAGTCCTGAAGTGGTTCGAGAAAAGAGTATTGCCGACCGGGCGCGGTGGCTCAAGCCTGTAATCCCAGCACTTTGGGAGGCCGAGACGGGCGGATCACGAGGTCAGAAGATTGAGACCATCCTGGCTAACACGGTGAAACCCCGTCTCTACTAAAAAATACGAAAAAAACTAGCCGGGTGAGGTGGCGGGCGCCTGTAGTCCCAGCCACTGGGGAGGCTGAGGCAGGAGAATGGCGTGAACCTGGGAGGCGGAGCTTGCAGTGAGCTGAGATCCGGCCACTGCACTCCAGCCTGGGCAACAGAGCAAGACTCCCTCTCAAAAAAAAAAAAGAGTATTGCCTTCTGTTTAGAGGCAGGGGAGAAAGGGGAGAAAAGAGTTGTGGCATTTCTTTCAATACCTCAAGTCTGATTTCTTGTTCAGTTGGATTAGCCTGGATCAGCAAACATGAACGACGTGCCTAGCCGTCTGCACGTTGCTCAGTCGTGCCTGGTCTTACCCGGGAAAAACTGTACAATATTTGTGTTTAGGGGACTTAAATATTTTCCCGTCGTGTGGCCCAACCAAAAAAGAAAGTGACTCTTCTGCTCTTCAAGCTGTTTTACATTCTGGTAACAGAATAAATGCAAACAAAACCACAATGCATATGATTTGATTATAAAAATACGAAAGGAGACCTAATAGTTCTTGAGTGCGTGAGCCCTCCCGAAATCCGTGGAAGAAACTTTTGTTTGAACATCTGCATATTCAAATTCTCTCAATTTTCTTAAACTTCTCCTTTAAGAGGGAATCGCTCTACTCTCTCCATGTTCTTTAGACACTTCCCCCAATAATTTCATCCAATATTTTATTCTACGCTTATCCTTGAGGCTTCATCTGGAAAGACTAATGAGTGAAACAGCTTAGGGTAAAACATCTCTATTAAATTCTCTTGGCTTTTTTAAGATAGGAAAAAAGAAGAAGAAACTTTTTCTTTCTCTAAATGCAAATCTTCCCTGTAACACTGTGCCTAATCTACTACAACTAATTAATCTACTGGAGCTGATGAAATGTTACCTCTGCATTTTTTGTTCCTTGTATACAATTATTGTAACAGTGGTGAATAAATCAATATTCCCAATCCAACTGTAAAAAACAATCAAGAAAAGCAGTGCTTCTCAGGGAAAAAAACACCAAATAATATTTATGAACTCTGTCTCAATTCACAACAGAACCAAACACCACTCAGGCATTTTCTGCAAGTGTAATAAGCAAACTCAGATACATGATGAAGGTGGCACATGCCAATAATTTCACCGTTTTACACTGCAGAGTAATTGAAGGATTTAATGAGAAACAAACCAATAAAAATAAATAGACCATGTTAGAGGAGGAGAAACTGATCTGAAATGGAAGTGGCTCCATTGTGAGTTTAGGGTTTTTTGCATGGTTTGTCCAAGGGAAAAAGCAGGACAACCAGCTCTTATCCACTTTCTCAAAGAAGAAAATCACACACAAGATTTTGTTTCTGCAGATAAAAGCCCTGGCCATGGGAACCATTCGTTGTTAAGTGGAAATGTGGCCCCTCCAACTGCAATCATGCTCCTCTCCTGAGATGCCCGACAGGGACAGGGTCACCCTGTGCTCTCAGCCAGGGAGCTGCTGATCCCACCAGTGGATTCCAGACCAAGGCGAGCCTGACCTGGAGCTGCTGATCCCACTTCAACACTTGTGAGGAAGCACAGTCCAGTTGGCAGCCCCCAGTCAGCTCTTGGCTGCAGGGGAATCAAGAGCCTGCAGAGACAAAGAACCTGTAATATGGAAGCCCCCTTCAAAGAATAAGTCTGTGGCCCATAAATGCTGAGAGCAAACACAGATGGAGCCTTAATCTGTGCCTGTCTCTACACTGACAGATTCAGAGATGAACAAGTCACAGTCCCTACCAAAGAACTCACGGTCAAGTTCAAGGGTAGAAGAATATATCCGAAGGGTATCTTACGGGGCCAGTGAATGCAGTCCTCTAACTGTGAGACAGAAGGGCTCAGAAATGCTTCTGGGAGAAGAAAATACCAGGGCAGAGCAGAGTACATGCCAGGCAAGCAGGCTTAGCTGAGGAGGGGGTGCAGGAGGGCATGGTGAGTGGGCATTGCTGGCAAGGCGCTCCGAGTGTGCAAAGACACAGAAGTTTGAGCGGCCTCTGCGGGACAGAGGGACAATAAAATGAGAGAAAGGGAGCCAGGACCAGGTTGGGAGGGGCTCTCACCTAGACCATCTCAGAGGAGCCTGGAGGCCATGGAAGGAAGAGATGCCTGGAAGGTAAACCTTCCATTTGCATGGAGGCCTGGGAGGGAGGAGCCCTGTGGTTACAGGGCTGGTCTGTTCCTGTCTTTGCATACATGTGTGGGGGCGGGGCAGCCTGCTTCAGCCCCTCTGGATCCAGTGAAGCTCGCTCCACTGAGTGAAGCTGATCGGTTGGCCACTCTGTCCAGGGTGGCCGGTTTAACCTGCCCAGAGATGTGTCTTGGTCGTCTATCTGCATCATTATGTTTGGAAAAAATTCAAATCTTGACTATTTTCTTTAAACTCAGATTAGGAGAATCTGGCTTAACAGTGGTTTCTGTAAGAGATCCTATTTTTAGCTCCTCTGTTTTGATGCCCTCCCCCACATGCACAATTGAAAACACTCGATTGTAACAAGTAATTGTCAGGTGGCAGCTCTGGGGGCAAGGGAGACGGAGGGGTCAAAGCAGGCGAGCCGAGGGGTCTCCCCAGATGTGTAAGGGCCCCGGCAGGAAGCAGGTCGCCAACCCTTTGATCACATCTTTTGAAGAGCTCTTGAAGAATATTGATGGGCTGAAGCATTTTATTTCTAAACCAAGTTCAAGGGTGCTGGTGTTGCGCCTGGGATGCAATAAGCAGGAGAGTTCAACATCTGTGCAGCGTGGCTGGGCGGAGAGGGTGCAGCCTCCCCACCGGGAAGCTCTAGGATCTGGGTGGAGGAGCTGGCCCCTGGGAGGCATCCTTGACCACCTGTGCCAATCCTGATCTCTCTTCCTTATCCTTTAGGGTATATAAAGAGGAAGTCCACTTGTATTGAACCTACCCTGATCAAGCCAGAAAAAGACTCTAGAAGACCAACCCCTTCTCTCCACTCCCTCACCAGGAACCGTATTTCTGCACTTGAAGTTCCAGTCCCGGGACCCAGCAGGGCATTTACAATTGAAGGGGATGAATTTAAGCATTTCTACAAGCTCCTTCAGAAGCAGGAGGAGGCACAGGAGAAAGGAAAGAAGGAGACAACAGGAAAAAAAGAAGGAGGGAGGGAGAGAGGAAGCACAGAGGGGAGGGAGGGAAAGAAAAAAAGGAAGGGAAAGAAAAATGGAAGGAAAGAATAGAGGGAGGAAGGGAGAGAGAGGAGGAGAGAGGGAGGGTGGGAGGAAGAAGGAAGGAAGGAAGGAGAGGGAGAGGGACAAAAAAGAAAAGAAAGAAAGAGAGAGAAAGAAAGAGAGAAAAGAAAGAGAGACAGAGAGGAAGGAAGGAAGGACAGAAGGAAGGAAGGAGAGGGAGAGGGGGAAAGAGAGAAAGGAAAGAAGGAAGGAAAGAAGGAAGGAAGGAAGGAAGTAGGGAAGGAGAGGGAGAGGGGGAAAGAGAGAAAGGAAGGGAGGGAGGGAGGAAGGGAAAGAGGAAGGGAGGAAGGAAGGAAGGGAGGGAGGAAGGAAGGAAGGAAGGAAGGAAGGAAGGGAGGAAGGGAGGAAGGGAGGGAGGGAGGAAGGAAGGAAGGAAGGGAGGGAGGAAGGAAGGAAGGAAGGGAGGAAGGAAGGAAGGAAGGGAGGGAGGGAGGGAGGGAGGGAGGAAGGGAGGGAAAGAAGTGAAAGAAATGAAAGAAATGAAAAGAGAAAGAAGAGCAAGCTAGCTGTGTCTGCAGAGCCCTCCAGGAGAGGCGGCTGTGGGGACATAGATGTTGCACTGGACTGGCCTCCCCAGTGATACCAGGTCTCTCCTTGGGCTACAGAGAATAGCTCTGACCCCCCAAAGAGACAGGAGTGGGTGATCCAATGGGCCCAGAAGACCAGCCCAACAAAGTTGGGTTTCAGGACCTGGGATGAACACCCACACCTTACAATCCCAGAGGGACCGTAACGAAACACTACTCAGGGAAACACTAATAGGTCTTTTAATTTTAGTCATAAAGACTATTATAAAGCAATAGTTCCAATTTATTCATTTTACCTATAAAATAGAAAACAAAAACTATGCTTATTCCTTAATGTGGGAAGTGACTTCCTGAGGTCACACAGCTAAGGAATGATAAGACTCCCTGCCTTCTCCCACCACATTTTTCCAATCTAACCATGGCCGGTACCCTACCCCGCGGTTGCCTCGGAGGACAGAATCTCTTCTGCTGCAGGCAAGTCCTCAGCCAAGTGTGCCAAGTGGAAGGTAGCCACATGGCCTGATGACAAGAGCCAAGCTTGCCTCAGCCTCCCACCCTCCTCCTGCTGGATCTGAGATATTGCTGCTACCCTCCTGGGCCTCAGTGTTCCCATCTGGAAAATGGGAAGGCTGATAAGAAAGACGGAGACCCATAGACGGCGGAAGGACTGTGGGATGCTGAGAGTCGTCCTGGAACCTGGGAATGACTGAAAAGTCAGGATGCCCTGAGCTGCTGCAGGCCATCCTGGAGGCCAGAGGAGCCCCTATCCACCACCTCTGGCTTCCTCTGTGGGCTCCAGTGCCTTTGGGAAAGGCGAGCCATGCACAGCAGGGTCAGTTTCTCTATTGTCCCAGGAGGATGGCCCCTCCCCAGAGCAAAGCACATTTATAATGGGCCTCCTGCAGGACACAGGCTGGAGGCCCAGGGCCCAGGCAGACAGGGTGGGGAGCAGCAGAAAGCCTCCTCTCTGGACCCACTACTTACTGGTTCAGGCTGCTCTCAGCCAGCTGGCCTGGGGACCCAGACCAGGAACCCCAGCCTCTTCCAATTCATGGCAGGGGCACAGCATTGAACTGGAAGCTGCAGCACGCCTGGAGATGTTGGTGCTTTCATGGTGGTGCATGGGGACATTCCGACAACATCCCTCAGACGCCAGGGCTGACACGGCGCTCTGCAGAGAAGGAAACTGGCTTGGAGAGATGAAGCTGTTTACAGAACTACTTCCAGGAAGAGCTAAATTCAAGTCGAACAATGGGTGACTACAAAGCCCATGACCCTGCATTCTTCAACAGTGCAGGGCCACCAAGTCGGCACAGGCCTTCTAGGAAAGCCCATTAGATACGAGTTGCAGCGGCCATTGGATGGCCCAAGCTGCGAGCAATTGGAGGGGCTTCATGGGGGAGGCACTGTTTCCAGGCACCCCCACCTGGGCACTGTCTCAGCCGCATGCCCCATCCCCATCCTCCTGTGTCTGCTGTAAGTGAGTAGAGAAGGCTGGGGTGCCATGGGTGGCTGATTAAATAGGTCTCTTCCTCCAGATTCAGCTCCCAGGATAGTTCCTGGGCCAGAGCTCCATGTCTGACTTGAATCTCAACATTTCACCCCTCCATGCTAGAGTGGGACAGGGCAAGACCAGAAGCTTCCCGACCTTGGCCTCTACAGTGAGTGATGGTGAGGCTGCCAGCAAGTCCCAGCCTTGGGAGGATAAGCCTGCAGAGAGGAAGGTCATCTCTCTGCTCCTCTCAGGTTCCACACTGGAATCTGGCAGCAGCTCAGGGTCCCCCATGGGGTCACTACTCTCCCAACCTTGAACCTTAAAAAGCCAAGGAGGAGGTGGCCACACCTCAGCCGCCTGGAAGTTGGAGCTCCTGTGACAGAAGCCAGGATCAGGGCCTGCAAAGGGCCTTAGGGACTCAAGGAGGGCAAAGGGCATCCCCATCTTTAGGGACTCGGGGAGGGCAAAGTTACCCCCATCCTTAGGACTCTGAGAGGGCAAAGGTCACCCTCATCCTTAGGGACTCAGAGAAGGCAAAGAGCACCTCCATCCTTAGGACTTGGGGAGGGCAAAGGACACCCCCATCTTTAGGGACTCGGGGAGGGCAAATGTACCTCCATCCTTAGGACTTAGGGAAGGCAAAAAGCACCCTCATCCTTACGGACTCAGAAAGGGCAAAGAGCACCTCCAACCTTAGGGACTTGGGGAGGACAAAGGGTATCCCCATCCTTAGGGACTCAGGGAGGGCAAAGAGTACCCCCATCTTTAGGACTCAGGGAAGGTACTCCTATCTTTAGGGACTCCGGGAGGGCAAAAGGCACTCCCATCTTTAGGACTCAGGGAAGGTACTCCTATCTTTAGGGACTCCGGGAGGGCAAAAGGCACTCCCATCCTTAGGGACTCGGGGAGGGCAAAGGGCACCTCCATCCTTAGGGACTTGGGGAAGACAAAGCGTATCCCCATCCTTAGGGATTCAGGGAGTGCAAAAGACACTCCTTTCCTTAGAGACTCAGGGAGGACAAAGGGCACCCCCTTTTTCAGAGACTCAGAGAGGGCAAAGGATAACCCCATCCTTAGGACCAGTCCTTGAGCCATGAAACCACGGCAACCAAACAGCCCAACATTGCCCAGGAGCCCTTGTCCAAGGAACCACATATAGGGCAGCTATGGGAGGGTTACTGTCTGCCTCCCCGAAGCCTGGGAACAGGTAAGGAGGGGATGCTGAATATGTGAGTGCGTCCAGGGGCAGGCAGTGGATTTGGAAGTGGAGCTGGAAGTGATGTAGGAAGGGAAGGGCCACAGAAGCAGATGCCTTTCCCAAGCGTGTCCTGCTCAGCAGAAGGCTGGTCAGCCATGCCGAAGGTCTGTGGCCCCACCAGAGATGCTGAGTTGGCCCTGCCTACAGAGCTACAGAGCAGGGCTCTGGGTGGTGAGGGGCCGGCATTTTCTGTGTGTGGGTAGGTCAGGCCAGGCCTCTTCTCCAGCCCTGATGTTTTCCTGGAACCCGACACACCGTCGTCTCTGGGCTGCTCTTCTTTCTGTTGTCGCAATTCCATGGTGTCAGGTATAGGTCAAGGAAGTCACTATGGGAAAGCTGGCTTCTTCTTAAAAGACAGAGAATAGCTGGCCTCTTCTCCAGGCTCGTTAGTGCACCCACACAAGTGCTGAGCAGGCCTAACCCACACGAGTTAGCATCCAGCACTGACCTTTGTCCCTGTTGTGCTGTCAAATGAGTCCATAGAGATAGGAACGTTAATGAACTTGAGCAGACACGTGTCAAAATCCCACCAGAAAAAAACAAAGTCATTACCCCATACCAGTGTGTACTTGCACAGACATCGGTGCCATTGTACAAGATTAATCGGGGGTAAATTTTATAGGTAGGTAAATTTTTATTATTATAGTTTAAAAGATCTACTCTTCTCCATTGGGCCAGAATTGAATTTCCATTTAATTATATACTCACCATTGTTCTTATCATGTGCCTCAAAACCAGCCGATAATATGTCACATTTGCCAGTGTGACTCACAGAAAAGAACTGGCCAGGCCAACACCTGGCGTGATTGGTCTTTTAATGAAATGGGTTATAGCTCTCTCACGTGCTGGGCCTCAATAATAGAATTTAAGTGAAAGTAATTTCCAAGTGCAATCATAGTTTACATATTAGTTATTGTAGAAAGAAAAAAAAACCGAGGGACTCCGGTAGGTTAAATGCAATTAACATCGAGGCCCTTGTGTGAGCCTCCTGGGAAGGGGATCAGCTAGGCCAGTTATTTCTCTGGTTTTGATGGAAAGAAGGAAACATTTTCCTGGATGCCTCAGCTGCAAGTGCTAAAGCTTTGTGAAAATGCAAGACATCAACACGGCCTGAGGACAGGGTAAACACAAAGTGAGCATTTGTTTTTAAGCTGCTTCTCAGAAGCCTGGTTTCAGGCATTAAACATTACATGTGAAGAGCCAAGTATACAGGACCAATGGAGAACTAACAAGGGCAGAAGTGTGTCTGAGTAAGGAACCCATGGGTAAGTGGAGGGCTGGAGGAGAGGAGGTCCGGGGCCTGGGTGGGCAACGGGGACCCCACAGAGATGGCAGAACCCAGCTCAGCATGGAAGGGTGTGTGTAACGGAGCCAGTAGCAGTGACAGGCACAAGCACACAGACATATCCCTAAACACGTGCACACAAACATACTTGCACACATACGCCAATGCACACATGCTGTCTATTAGCAGACCACTGGCATTCTTTTAGGTCCTGGTGGTGCTGTAGGGGTGGAAGTCTGACTGCAACGGCACAAGGACGGAAGAGAAGAGGAAGAATGAAAGTGAGGAAGTTGACTGGTGAAAAGAAATAAAACAGTGGTCACTGGAGAAGAAAGCGGGATACAAAGAAGGTTATATGGAGACTGGGAGAGATTAATGAGGTTCCTGCATCAGGAGGGCTGGACAGAGGCCATGGACTGGTCCCTGAGCCACAAGCATCTGTGACTCTGGGCCCTGGGAAGGAATGATCAAGGCCAAGAGACCATCCAAGATCCAGCAGGAGCAAGGATAGCGTGGAATCAAGGCAGGACAAACGGGATGATACGGGCAGGCTCTGCGTCCCCACCCAGATCTCGTCTTGAATTGTAATCCCGGAGTGTTGAGGGAGAGGCCTGGTGGGAGGTGATTGGATCATGGGGGTAGTTTCCCCCATGCTGTTCTCATGACAGTGAGTTCTCATAAGATCTGACGATTTTATAAGGCACTGTTCACTGCTCTCTTGCACTTTCTCTCTCTCACCTGCTGCCATGTCAGACATGCCTGCTTCCCCTTCCACCACGATTATAAATTTCCTGAGGCCTCCCCAGCCATGCAGAACTATGAGGCAATTAAACCTCTTTCCTTTGTGAATTCCCCAGTCTCAGATATGCCTTTATATCATGTGAGAATGGACTAACACACGGGGAGAGAAGGCAGAGTAAGTGCCAGACCCCTGTTCAGTGACTGGAGATAGCAATGATGTGAGAAGATGGGGACCTCTAAAAGAAAAAGTGGGGAAGTTACAGGAGAAGAGGGCAAAGGCCCCAGATGGCCAAAGCACCCATTTGTTCAAGTTGTTCCCGTTTCACAGATGAAAAGTTACATACAGATGAAACCTGAGTGATGTTCTAAGGTCACAGAGTAGGAACCTACGCTCACATACATCTAAAGAGTTTGCAGATTTAAAAAAAAAAAACAAAACCCTGAGTATACATCACCATAGATAGATCCTTTTTGTTCCTGACTTCACGGGTTGAATTCTCATGGAGAACCCCCAATGCCCCCTCCCACCTCCACCCTGCCTGCAGGACCCTGGTCATCACGCTGGACGGGGACAGCTGCTCTCTCTCTGTGTTCTGACTTCCCCCGCTCCATCGTGGTTTTGGCAGGATGTGTGGCCACCAGCAGCTCAGTGCTATCCTCCTTCCAACTCTACCAATAGAAGAGAGGTCTCTCACACCGAGGCTATCCGAACAGCCTCAGGGAAGTTCTCAGTTTGGGCCACATATCTATTCATTCGTTCAATCAGTAAGTCAAACCAGCCATTTATTAGAACAAATATTGACTGATCATCCCCAACATGCCAGACACATTCCAGGTATGAGGGACATGGAGTGAGCAGACAGATCTTACTCTGAAGGAGCTTACAGAAGTGAGAGGAGATAAGCAGACAAAAAGCATGCAAACAAACAACAACAATAACAAAAACCCAGCACCTGCATCTGCAGATCCACAGACTAATTCCAGGGGCCTTGGAAGGATGTGGTAGTTCCTGTCCTCAAAGCAAAAGGCCAGACAGTGGTGTCAGGTCGAGGGATGGAGGAAAGAGGTATGACAAGATCCCAATCCAAAAAACCAAGAATTATAACTAACAGAATGAAGGGTTGCTAGGCAGACAATATAAAAATGCAGAATTGGGCTGGGCACAGTGGTTCATGCCTGTCATCTCCGCACTTTGGGAGGCCAAGGCAGAAGAATCACTTGAGTGAAGGAGTTTGAGGCCAGCCTGGGTAACACAGTGAGACCCTGTCTCTACAAAAACTACAAAAAATATCCAGGCATGGTGGCATGCACCTGTCATCCCAGCTACTTGGGACACTGAGGTAGAAGGGTCACCTGAGCCTGGGTCACTGAGTGGCAGTGACCCACGATCATGTCACTGCACTCCACAGAGTGAGACCCTGCCTCAAAAAAAGTGCAGAATTATGTAGATTTTTGGTTTAATAGTTTTTATTATTGAAACATAAATACATAAGAGATGAAGGCTTTGTTCTTGGAAAGTGTACTGTTCCAAGTCTTCTTTTAGCCCAAAGACTTAGAAGTTGCTCCCCAAGAAGAGCCTGACCTGCAGGACTGCCCCCCATTTCTGCCCCGCGGAGCCTGTCCAGGCGTTCGCACAGATCTCCTCAATAGACTCAAACTCTAGAAGATGACGAGCTCTCTCCATTCACCCTGTAGCCCAGGTGCCTGGCACATTAACAGGCACATAGAATACCCTCGGTATTCATGCAATCAAATGTTTATTCTAATTCATCATAATTTACAATCATCAGCTACATTACACCATCATAAATTAAGGTTTATATATATGGAAAAGTCTTGAGAGCATTCAGTGGCTTCTAAGTTTCTATTCAGGTAATAATCTTTCTTTTTAGCACAGATAACGAGACTTCAATTTTAAAGTGTGTCTAATTCTTAGAGACACGATGTGTTTTGAGTTACCATCACAGAAAGACATGCCCCGCTCAGGAACCGGAAAGGCCCTCTGTTGACCTGGCAGGACAGACACTGAGCCACCTGACTGTGTTCTTGCCACATATCACTTGACGGATTGCCAAGTGCTCTCGTTGCAGTTCAGCCTACTGTGCATGCCCCTGACATTTGTCCTTTTGAGCCACAATTGTATTTGTTAACCTTTTGTGGTCAATGTTGTACCCCACCATGGAGCAGCATCTCAACCAGAATTAGCCTGAACTGTTCTGAAGTAACCGGAGTGGTGACCCAATGAACTGTCACTGCCTGAGGTCTTGGAAATAGGAAGTTGAAGTTAGACAAGCAATGTAGGTCATCACTGCTGAGATAGCTCAAAACTGTTCTTTCGAGCCTACTGCGATGTCTTGTATATTTGTACAGAATAGTTCCTCTCATTCTGTTGTATTTCTAAATATCAGATATCAGCCAGTTCTAAGGCAAAGCAATAAAGTCCACTGCAGCAGGGGGTGAGGCACGGTCACTACACAGAAAGAGAGAAGTAGACAATAGATCACAACCAAAAGAGGATGAAATACAAAAAAGAAGAAAAGAAAAGAAAAAAACACATATCTGGTTGCTAACATGTGCAGGCGTTCCTTTCATGAGACTGGAAGTGTTGAACTCAGGTCCCTGTATAGTGCATTTGGATGATGATCACAGCAGCAAGCTGGAGCATCTAACAGAATTTTAGATCAGCAAAAGGAGCTCGACATAGAAGATAGGCATTGGCCATCAAATGACAGCATGCTGTTATTGACAGACAACAGGCCTATTTCCACGTTGCATTTTGAAGACCCCCATATCTGGTGGAGTTCAGTGACTCACACCTGTAATCCCAGTACTTTTGGAGGCTGAGACGTGAGGATGATTTGAGTCCAGGAGTTTGAGTCTGCAGTGAGCTAGAATCGAGACTCTGTCTGTAATTAAAACAAAAACAAAAGCAAAAACAAAAAAAGCTCCGTTTCTAAGTGTAATTTTAATGTGATGCTCCAGATCCTTTAGTTTCAAGGTTCCTGAAACCTCCATCCTGACTTTGGGTCAAACAGTATTAGTTTGTTAACAAAACTTTACTTAATTTCCTTTCTAAAAAGAAGACTCCCCTAACAGCAGAGGCTGGTGCTTTGCTGCTGATTGTCCCATGGGCAGGAGTGTCTTTGCCTCTTTTTTGGGCTCTTCTTGTCCCTTACTGGGGACCCTCCCGGCTGACTTGCCCTGGCATGTCACACTGGCCTACTCAGGGATGCTTGGGGACAATGCCAAGGGGGCTAGAGCCAATAGTGATAGTGCTGACTAAACAGTCAATGGGCCTTCTTGATCAAGAGTGATCATCCTGGGACTGGAGGGCGGCATTCAAGCCCAGCCCCTTGGTTGGGACAGTTGAGAGCAAGCAGGACACTAAAAGGGGGACTGCACTCTGGGGTGGACAAATCCCTTTCAGGCTCCAAGGCTAGTCTTCTGAGGTCTTGAGGAGAATTCGATGATTTGCAATGAGGCTGCATGCCCACGCCTCCTTCCTGCCATGTCTGCTTAGACCTCAGGCCCCATCTCATCATCAGCCTTCCCTCATTCTATCTGAAGTTTGTGCTCAAGTAAAACAATGGAGTGGCAGACACCTGAGCCCCACCCATGCTGTCCCCACCAACTCTCTTCAACAAGACAAGTGCACAGGCAGCTCCCAGACACTCCTTTCCTTCATTCCAGAATGTTCCAGCCTACAAGCTCACTCTACAGTCCTCATCACCCTCACGAAGGCACTGTCTTTGGGCTCATTTTCTCCAGTCATAGGTCACCTTTGTGAATGGCCCACAGTATCACACGGCCGACTTGGCTGACAGCTATATTACATACAGACAATTGATATTAAAAGCATAATTTTCAAATCCAACAGCCCTTTGAGGTGCTGTTCACCTGTCAGCTGATCTGATTTCAGCTTATTTCTAGATATCACCATTTACATTTATTTGAACATATTTATTTTTATTTATTTAAATATCAGGATCTGTGGGCTCATTCATTCTATGATATTTTGTAAGGCAACCATGTTGTCAGTGTTGTAAACAAATGCCAAGTATTTCCTAGTTGGCTCCACAGAGTGAAAATCTCCTCACATGACTCTGGACTTAATCATTTCTCATGGTTCACATTGACTGTTGTAGGCGTAATTAATATGATTAATTTCACTCACATAATGTCTCTGTGTTTTTTCTTCTTGGACCTGCAACTTCACAATTATTGAATGATTTAAGGCATAAAATTATGTACAAATTTAATTATTTAATTAAAAGATGACAAAGATGTGCAACTTTAAAAAGCACTTTAGCTAGTTCCTAAATTTCTATCAATCAAGAGGTACTCTGAATCTTCTTATCAAACCCTCACAGTTTAGGTTGTGTAGTATTTCTGAGATTTGCACTATTCTACAAATGAGGTTATTATCCCAAGACGATTCTAGAAAATCAAAGCCATGTTCCCTGAATGATAAAGGGCCCTGGCCCAAGTGCTACCAACATGGTAGGAGACAAGTTATGCTCAGCGTCTCGAGAATGCACCCAGCTATCAATCACCCAACACAGGAGACCTGACAGCATGCTGCGGGAGGCACCTGAAGCCATTCATTGACTGCCAATGACACGTCCGCTCTGCATATTGCATTTCTGCTAATCGACTGAACCTCTGTGGCATTTTAAACAACATGGTTTGATCTCAGAGGAGATGTGTAAAGGGAAGGCATGAAGCAGAGAGCTGAAGGGCTGACATCACCAAACATGCAGTCGTGAGCTGCCCGCCTCCCGAGGACAGAAGCAGAGGCCCTCGTCCTCCCTGTCTGGTAGGGACACCGTCCCCCATGCAGAATACAAACTGGAGGAGACAAAACTTACTGATCCCCAGTGAACACATAAGCGTTCTGAAGAAGGGGAAAGACTCCCACCCTTCTTTCTGGTCCATTAAACTGGGTCAATTTATCGTCTGTGGCTGCCCAAGATTACAGACACCAGACCAATGACCCAAGAAAGTGGAACGCCGGGAAATAGAGACAGAGTGTGAGGCTTCAGTCAGGGGCGACACACCAGGCAGTGTGACAGGACAAAGCAGTGAGACCTGTCACTTGGCTGCTTTGAAACTGCTCCAAGAGCGATGAGGACTTCCCTTTCTTCACACCCACATGTCAGGTGTCAGGCAGGAAATAGGCTGGGCCTGAGAGTCCCGACACGAATCCAGCAGAAGCTGTGTTTCTCCCAATCACCTGAAGTAAAGATAACGCTCCCCTCTGAGTCCAGCTGTCTCCCAGGAGAACCCTAATCCTCAGGTCATGACTGTGAGCCGCAGAAGCAGGGTTGATGCTCTGCCCTCTTGAGAGGACTCTGCATTCCAGAACTGAGCTCAGGTCTCCCAAGCCCGAGCCCTAGCTCAAAATGGACAGTAGCAATTTTTATTTTTGGGATTCAGTGTAGCATACCTCCCATTTAGCTAGTCAGACAAATTCTTCCAAAATAAACACACAGTGTCCTGATGATATATTTTTGACTTGTTTCCACTCATAATTGCAAACCAACAACACTGAAAATACGGCCTAAATAAAGAGATCATGTAAAAAGAACTGAGGCCAGGTGCAGTGGCTCACACCTGTAATCTTAGCACTTTGGGAGGCCAAGGTGGGCAGATCATGAGGTCAGGAGATTGAGACCGTCCTGGCTAACACGGTTAAACCTCATCTCTACTAAAAATACAAAAAAGTAGTGGGGTGTGGTGGCACGTGCCTATAGTCCCAGCTACTCCAGAGCCTGAGGCAGGAGAATCGCTTGAACCTGGGAGGTGGAGGTTGCAGTGAGCCGAGATGGCGCCATTGCATTCCAGCCTGGGAGACTGCACAAGACTTCATCTGAAAAAAAAAAGAAGAAGAAGAAGAAGAAGAACTGAGAGCTTCCCATTCCAAACGGTGGCATGTACATCTTCTCTTCCTCCTGAGACAGTGCTAATTGTTAATAATTTTATAAAGCTCAACAATGAGAAGACATGTAGGGGGCCATCAGCAAGAAAATATTTCAACAAAGTTTCTGGAAGACAAAAAGTGAAACAAGACATGGTCACTGGGAAAGCAGAGCCAAACCAAAGCTGAGAGGGCACCTGCAGAGAGAATCAGCTCCGAGGGGACCAGGGTACCCGAAGGGGGCCCTGAGACAACACAGGCAACAAAAGGCATGAATGACCCTTGGGCCTGAAAACAAGAGGATTAGTTTTCAAATACCTTGAAGAGCAGAGCTAGCAGCAGGCATTTATCTACTGACACCTGAGGATGTTTCTCTCAGGAATGAAAATGAACCTAGGGAGAACTAGGCAATTATGCAGATATTACAGATCCCCCCAAAACCTTAAAATTCTGGATAGATTCTTCAGTCAGTATCTGATCTGCCACCCAATTAACATTCAACAAGCCTGCCAGACACCAAGCAACGAGCTCCTGGTCAGCCTTGCTGCATCCTGCCCTTAAATATGATTAGACAACCCAGAACTGCCAGAGAGATCATTCTATCATTCAGCATAACAAACACAATCACCACAGGAAATCTTGCAGTACAGTACAAAGATGAAGGACCAGATAAACAGAAACCATGATTCCAGAAAAAGCATAAATATTTTCTGTAAAATAAAGTCAGGTATAGGTATTAATCAATATTCTCAGAGAGATAGCTTGCATCTACAAAGCAAGGACAGGGTAGGAAGGGAAAGGGACAACAAAAAAGACATTTCTAGAACATTTAAACCATATTTAATAAATAAAAAATAAATTTATTGGAACGTAAAGGTAAATATTTTTTCCAAGGAAAAAAAAAATGACAGAGAAAGGAAATAAGGCCAAAATACAAGAATAATATAAAATTAGGCTTCCTTCTAACAAGAGTTTCAGGAAAGAAGAACATAGAAAACAGAGGAAAGGAAAGAAATAATGGAAGGAATTCTCCAAAACTAAAGACGCCTCTTAAGATTGAAAGTGTGTCAACCACAACTGTTGTCATCAAATACAAAAATCATCACCGTGAAATCAGAACAACCATAATGAAGAAAAGATATCAATGGCTATAAAAGGGAAAAAATTTAGGTTGCCTAAAAAGGAAAAATATCAGATTGACATCAAAATTTTCTTTTTTACTTTTATTTTATGTTCAGGGGTATATGTGCAGGTTTGTTATATAGGTAAACTGCGTGTCATGGGGGTTTGGTGTACAGAATATTTCATCACCCAGGTAATAAGTATAGTATCCAATATGTATTTTTATGATCCTTTCCCTCTTCCCACCCTCCATCCTCAAGGAGGCCCCAATGTCTGCTGTTCCCCTCTATGCGTCTATGTGTTCTCATCATTTAGCTTCCTCTTGTAAGTGAGAACATGTGATATTTGGTTTTCTATTCCTGCATTAGTTTGCTCCAGCTCCATCCATGTTGCTGCAAAGGATATTATCTCATTCTTTTTTATGGCTGCATAGTATTTCATAGTGTATATGTACCACATGTTCTTTATCCAATCTATCAGAAATGGATATTGAGGTTGATTCCACGTCTTTGCTGTTGTGAATAGTCCTGCAGTGTGTCTTTATGGTAGAACTATTTATAATCCTTTGGGTATATACCCAATAATGGAATGGCTGGGTTGAATGTTAATTCTGTTTTAAGTTATTTGAGGAATCACAACACTGCTTTCCACAATGGCTGAACGAATTTGCACTCCCACCAACAGGGTATAAGCATTCTCTTTTCTCAGCAACCTCACCAGCATCTGTTATTTTTTGACTTTTTAATAATGGCCATTCTGACTGGTGTGAGATGATATCGCATTGTGGTTTTGATTTTCATTTCTCTAATGATCAGTGATGTTGAGCATGTTTTCATACACTTGTTACCCACATGAATTTCTTCTTTTGAAAAGTGTCTGTTCATATCCTTTGCCCACTTTTTAATGAGATTGTTTGTTTTTTGCTTATAAATTTGCTTAAGTTCCTTAACGATTCTGGATATTAGATCTTTGTTAGATGCATAGTTTGCAAAAATTTTCTCCTGTTCTGTAGGTTGTCTGTTTACTTTGTTGACAGTTCATTTTGCTGCGCAGAAACTCTTTAGTTTAATGAGGCCTCATTGATCACTTTCTGGTTTTGTTGCAATTGCTTTTGGCATCTTTGTCATAATATCTTTGCTAGTTTCTACGTGTAGGAATGGTATTTCCCAGGTTATCTTCCAGGGTTTTCATCGTTTTAGGTTTTACATTTATGTCTTTAATTCATCTTGAGTTTATTTTTGTATATATTATGAAGAAGGAAGGGGTCCAGTTTCAATCTTCTGCTTATGGTTAGCCAGCTACCCCAGCACCATTTACTGAATAGGAAGTCCTTTCTCCATTGCTTGTTTTTGTCAGCGTTGTTGAAGATCAGATGGTTGTAGGTGTGTGGCATTATTTCTGGGCTCTCTATTCTATTCCATGTTGATATGTCTGTTTTTGTACCAGTACTATGCTGACTGTTTTGGTTACTGTAGCCTTGTAGTATAGTTTAAAGTCAGGAATTGTGATGCCTCCAGCTTTATTCTTTTTGCTTAGGATTGCCTTGGCTATTTGGGCTATTCTTTGGGTCCATATGAATTTTAAAATAGCTTTTTCTAATTCTGTGAAGAATGTCATTGGTAGTTTGATTGTAATAGCATTGAATCTATAAATTGCTTTGGACAATATGGCCATTTTACTAATATTGATTCTTCTGTCTATGAGCATGAGGTATTTTTCAATTTGTGTCATCTCTGGTGTCTTTGATCAGGCACAATATTTTCAAAGCTATGTTGCTTGTTAGAAGCCAATGGAACAATACCTTTAAAAGTTTTTTTGTTGTTTGTTTGTTTGCTTGCTTGCTTGCTTTTAAACAGAGTCTCCCTCTATTGCCAAAGCTGGAGTACAGTGATGTGATCTCACTGCAAACCCTGCCTCCCAGGCTCAAGCAGTTCTCATGTATCAGCCTCCTGAGTAGCTGGGATTACAGGCGTGTGCCACCATGCCCAGCTAATTTTTGTATTTTTAGAAGAGACAAGGTTTCGCCATGTTGGCCAGGTTGGGTCTTGAACTTCTAGCCTCAAGTGATTCACCCTCCTCGGCCTCCCAAAGTGCTGGGATTACAGGCATGAACCACCTTGTCCAGCTACCTTCAAAGTTTTGTTCTATTTTAAACCTTCAATTCTATACCCAGTCAAACTATCAGTCAACAGGAAAGCAGAATAAGAACGTCTTGAGGCGTGCAAGAATATAGAAATCCTGGCTCCCAAGTCAATTTTTAAGGATTTGTTCAGTTATGTAATAAGGAAATAAACCACAAAAAGGAGAGACCCTGAGACCAGAAATCATTAGATTAAATCCAGGAGAGAATAAAGCAAAATTCAAAAATGACAGCTGCATAATAGGTCTAAAGATCAAACAGTGCAGGTTAGAAAGAGGGCTTTAGGAGGTCTCCATGAAAAAACAAAATCTATAGGCAAGATGATGTAATGCAGAGCTTGGATAAAAGTTGAGAATTTATGCAGGGTAAAAGAGGAGAATCAATTTTAACTTAATGTCAGGAACATTTTACACAGCTGCTCAGGGCCAATTCAGAAAAGAAAATGCAATTACAGTAGAGCACTTATTTCTGCAGTGAACATTATTTCCAAAATCATAGCAATGTAAATGGTATTCATTGGTTTTGAAACCTTGAAACAAACTTTTAGATGACATTCACTAAAGACTAACTGAATACATAAAAGAATATAAAAGCTAGAATCTTGATAATATAAAAGAAAAGGACAGCTGACAAAATTGAGAAGTAGGAGAAAAGAGAGGTGGATGAGTGGATGAAAGGGTTGAGGGAAGGTTAAGTGGGTACTCAGTAAGTAGGACTTTCAATGGGAAAAAAAGTTAATCATGTTATTTGAATTTTCAAAAATCGCCAGTTAAGGAACTTAAAATTGTGAATTAACCAACTTGGATGAAAGAGATGTCGGAAAAAATTTAGCTAAATCTCTTCTTCCATAGCTATCATTTTAAAAGCAGCATTTAAAACTGGAAAATCCCGAAATAAAAATAGATGTGTGCAGCTCATACCTATGAAGCAAAAACAAAATTTACAAAAAATTAAGAGTGA
Source organism: Colobus angolensis palliatus (assembly GCF_000951035.1). Classification (NCBI taxonomy): domain Eukaryota; kingdom Metazoa; phylum Chordata; class Mammalia; order Primates; family Cercopithecidae; genus Colobus; species Colobus angolensis. The sequence continues at coordinate 264,648 of NW_012115200.1, forward strand.
GTCCCCACGGACTGTAGAACTAGGGACAAGAGGGAAGGAAAGCAGCGGGAGAAGTTCTTTTCATTACGAAACTATCCAGATTGTGATTTTTTTAGTCCCCGTCACATTAGTAATATCCTTTTCCAAAAAGTTTAGAAATTATCTTTTGTAAAAGAAATGTTGTAATTTATAAAAGGCAATAAACTACAGTCTAAAAGGTCTGATTTCCACGGCATATCCAAACCTGAACTTCGAATAACTGGCTCCATAATTTCTGCTCCCATCGAAGTCTGCATATGGGCTTTGTTTCCTATTGTCCTTTAAAAGAGAAGGATGACTGGTAGCCGTGCTCCTGAACTGAGTCAACTACCAGGAGATAAAGAATGACTAGGCCACGCCCAATTCAGACCAAGTGAATCAAACTTCCCAGAGGACTCCTTAATTTTAACCGCTGTCCCCAGGGATTCCCACAGACCCACAACATGGTCATGACCACTCTGACCAAGCTAGGCATGGATGGATCCTCCACATGGGGATGGAAGGATGGGGCTCCTGCATGGTGCACCCTACCATTCCTCAGCCTCTGCAATGGAAGGAGGGCATGGCTTTGGCCCAGAAATGCCACACATCACTCATGTCAGCCTCTACCAGAAAGGCCTTGGCCACTTCCAACTGCAAGGGAAGTAGGAAAATGGAAGTGAAATGAAACGTGAGGCCAGGAAGAAGGGAAGGCTGACTTTAGTGACTGACTAGCCACCTGTGCACAGAACCAAAGCACGGGTCACAGAAGAATCCTCTCCCAGCTAACTAAGATGACCCTCAGTGTTAACTCGTGAGGCCAGAGACCACTCTCCCCAGGGAGAAAGGTCTGTCTGGCCCCAGATATACATCCCGTGCCCCACATAAGGGGAATCCAGTGAACACAGTGAGGGGCTAGGCTTTACTTTCTATGTCATGAGCTGGTGTTCAGACTGCCATGTCCCTGTCTGGGTGGCTACTTAATCTTTACTTCATTCCTAAGCCATGCCCTCAATCAAAGTATTGATGTCTACATTCAGTCAAGTGTGGTCATCTGAGAACATGGCCCCAGCTACACTGATTCCTTTAAACTCAGCCCTAAAGCCCTGAATCACCAGAAGGCCCCCAGTGAAGAGGGTGCAGGACTTTTCCAAAGGAGACAAGTTTAAGATGCTCTCTCCACCCCAGTGCAGCAGACAGAGACCACGGGGGTATTCAACAGGGTCGGCCTGTGCTGGCCGTGGCACTGCCCCCATAGGTAGCTTGGAAACGGTATTCTGGAAAAGAATAAAATGAGGCACATTGGCCTTTGTGCCTTCCTCTATGTAAAATAGGTTTCATAGAAAGCAAAAGAGAAAAATGAAAACTGTTGTTACTTTGATGTTTAGTGTCATATTGACATACTATGAATCTTACACATCTATCATTCAATGATATTTAATGTTGTGACATTTAAGATAAACATTTATACTAGTTCCTAGTGTGAACTCTCTAGGATATTTTCCAAATATCAAATAAAACTTTCTTGAAGTTAATCTCCCACAGGGGATTTTTTTTTTTAAACTGTATTTTTAACTGTAGCTGGTCTAAGGTCTTTTGTTCATTCTAAACACACAGAAAGACATAGTCATATAGTCAATATATAGGTTTTTCCATCAATTTAACAAATAAATAAATTGAGAATGGACTAAGAACATCCAGCATGATGCCTAAACACTTAGGAATAAAAAAGATAGCCATGAAGTGGCAAACAGTGTGGTGAAAATGGGTTGTATCTAAATATACATTCAAAAAGTGTTTACCTGATTTTTCCTCCATAAATTGTACTCTCTTCTAAAAAGGCCTGTTCTCATTGGGAAATGGAGAGTTGGCAGAGGAAGAAGATGGAAAATTAATACCAGGATTTTGAGCATTTACTCAAATGCATTATCCAGCTTTACTCCTCTAAGCACCGAAGAGAAGGGCCGTGGGGATCAGGAAAATCCCAGCTCTGGGGCAAGAGCATGGGGGTTGCCAGAGGAACCTCTCCTCACACCCTCATCTAGAATGCTGCCCTTGCCCCCGCACCCCTGCTTTCCAGATGCCCTCTTTGCCAGGCGTCAGGAGCCCCCGTGACTTGGTCTCCTCCCCAGGACCTCGGGCCTGAGACAATTGCCTTGTGTCATAAGTTAACTATGGCCACAAAGCCTACCTTCCCCTCGAATCTGGGACTGCTGGGTAATCCCACTAGAGGTGGTACTGTGTAGCTTCCATGCCTCAGCCTCCAGAGATCTTACAGCTTCTGCTCTGTCCCTCCTGGAAGGCCATGCCCCATGAAGAGCCTGGGAATGGAAACCATGTGGAGGGAGATGGGCCCAGCTGTCCCAGAGCTCAGTCCGTAAACATAAGTGAGGTCTTCCAGGACCAGACAGCCTCAATCTGACCCACTAACTGCTGTCAACACAGAAAAGAGTCCAGCCCACACCATGTGGAGCAAAGACAAACCATCCCAGCTGAGCGCTGCCCAAAGGGTCAACTCCAGGCCTTGAAACACCTGGCCATGCCCATTAGATGGTGCTCAAGGGAGACCTCCAGCCTGCTGCTCTCCAACACCAGATTGGACCTGCAGAGAAAGCCCCAGAGGCTACAGGGTGTCTGGACTCACAGTGAAGCAAGAGGTTTGCAGATCTGAACTGCAGGGAGATTCAGTCCTGCTGGTGATGGCCCACCTTCCACATGGCCTGGGCCATGGTGGTGGCAGTGAGCAGGCAGCTGGCTGGATGCAGGTCCCAGGAGTTCAGAGACTGAGCTCCTTGAAGGATAGTGGGAGACCAGGCTGGGCCATGCAGAAGGCCTGAATCTTCTGGCTTAGGAGTCAGCCAAAGTCCCCAGACAACCATAAAGCAACTAACTACCATGGCCTCCTTCCTGAGTCCAGCCATTGAGGGTGCCATGGACCCTCCAATCAGTGTCCTCTGCCCCAGCCCCTTGGAGGAAAGAGCCATTCCCTCAAGTAGCCCTCCCCTGATTGCCTTCTACAACTTGCAGTAGTTTAGTAGACAGTCCCCACTCCCCAAGCCAGTGCACCCCAGAATGGATATCAGCTGGTTGATCAACAGAGACAGTTAAAGTGAGGATTAAGTATTTATCATGATAAATATTATTTGTAAAATTAGCATATGATATAGTAAATATGCACTTACTTGTATATGTGTGTATATATATACACACACACATACACATACATGCATATACATGTAACCTGTTTTGTTTTAATTGCCATTTCTCTACTTGGTCTTTGAGGGTGGGCCTACAGAACCGAGGCCCTCTCATCCCATCTTTCTTCTGTTAATTGCTTCTCAATATACTGCCTACAATTTCCAGTTCAAGTTCACAATTACTTGTAAATATTCTGTGCAAGTCTCCCCAAGTGTGGCAGCAGCCTATATTTTTGTAATTTCTCCTAGTCTTTTAGAATTGTCTTTCTAGACTGTTAGCACTTCTCTCTCATCATTGTGGTCACGTCTCCCCGTTCCTAAAATCTCCTTCCTCAGTCTACCCCCTCTTCCTACTCCTGCCTTCTCTCTCTTCTCCTGTAAACAAGCAAACTCAAGTCTTCTGCCCTGTCTCCACCTCCTCACCAACCACTCACTCCTCAACTTCACTTACAGAAACATGCTTTCTAATGAATAATGAAGCAGAGTCACTGCTGGTAAGAAGCTACGTTGCATTAATTAAAATGTCCATGGATTTGTGATCCTGGTTGAAAAATGACTTAAAGAAGGTAAAACTTACCACTCATCTGGATCACAGTTAAAACATCCAAAACAGGAATACATGGTACTCCGTAAGGAAAGACAAAGCTTGAAGCAACAAGGACTTCATGACTAAAACACCAAAAGCAATGGCAACAAAAGCCAAAATGGACAAAATGGGATCTAATTAAACTAAAGAGCTTCTGCACAGCAAAAGAAATTACCATCAGAGTGAACAGGCAACCAACAGAATGGGAGAAAATTTTTGCCATCTACCCATCTGACAAAGGGCTAAAATCCAGAATCTACAAAGAACTCAAACAAATACACAAGGAAAAAACAAACGACCTCATTAAAAAGTGGATAAAGGATATGAACAGACACTTCTCAAAAACAGACATCTATGCAACCAACAGACACAATGCTCATCATCACTTGTCATCAGAGAAATGCAAATCAAAACCACAGTGAGATACCATCCCTCACCAGTTAGAATGGCAATCATTAAAAAGTCAGGAAACAACAGATGCTGGAGAGGATATGGAAAATAGGAATGCTTTTACACTGTTGGTGGGAGTGTAAATTAGTTCAACCATTGTGGAAGACAGTGTGGTGATTCCTCAAGGATCTAGCGCTAGAATTACCATTTGACCCAGCAATCCTATTATTGGTTATGTACCGAAAGGATTAGAAATCATGCTACTATAAAGACACATGCACACGTATGTTTATTGTGGCACTGTTGACAATAGCAAAGACTTGGAACCAACCCAAATGTCCATCAATGATAGACTGGATAAAGAAAATGTGGCACATATACGCCATGGAATACTATGCAGCCATAAAAAAAGGATGAGTTCATGTCCCTTGCAAGTATGTGGATAAAGCTGGAAACCATCATTCTCAGCAAACTATCACAAGGACAGAAAACTGAACACCGCATGTTCTCACTCATAGGTGGAAACTGAACAATGAGATAACTTGGACACAGGGTGGGGAACATCACACACTGGGGCCTGTCGGTGGGTGGGGGGCTGGAGGAGGGACAGCATTAGCAGAAATACCTAATGTAAATGATGAGTTGATGGGTGCAGCAAACCAACATGGCACATGTATACCTATGTATCAAACCTGCACGTTGTGCACATGTACCCTAGAACTTAAAGTATAATAAAAAAAGAAAAAAAAAAGGAAAGAAAGAGCATTTATTTCACTAACAGGGAACTCCAGTTCAAATCCTGGCTCTGCTCTGATGAGTTGTGTCACTCTCTTAGCACTGCAATCCTATCACCCGTATAATAAGAATAGGAATCGAACACATAGCAAAAGTTGTTTTAGGAATAAAGTTAGGAAATAAATCCCATCAACAAGCTCTACATAAACATCCTTAATTACAAAGGGATGTTTTCCACAGACATAAACATGAAGGCATTTGTTAATTGTTGCCCTCAGTATTTAGTTTCGTAGTTTGTCTGTCTGTGTGTTTGTGTGTGTGTTTTGGAGTGTGCCTGCATGTATATGTTTGTGTGTATTTGCCTGTTTTGGTGTATGCTTACGTGTATGTTTCTTTGAATGTGTGTATGTGTGTCTGCTTGTGTGTTTGCTTGTGTTTTGTAGTGTGCTTATGTGTGTGTCTGCTTGTGTGTTTTGTAGTGTGCTTATGTGTGTGTCTGCTTGTGTGTTTTGTAGTGTGCTTGCCTGTGTGTTTGCCTGTGTGTCTGTGTTTGCTTGTATGGTTTGTAGTGTGCTTGTGTGTATATGTATGTGTGTTTGCGCGTTTGCATGTGTGTCTGCTTGTGTGTTTGGTAGTATGCTTGTGTATGTGTTTGCGTCTGCATTTGGGTGTGTTTGTTTTATCATTGCTTTCTCTTTCAAGCTTCAGTCTGAATCTTTAGCCTGAAGTGCAATGCTGACCTGATACGGATCCAGGGAGAATAAAGTTTCATGTGAAAAACTTAATTCATCCTGAGAGGCAGATGGGAGGCATTTCCGTCAGGGATTAGTTAATTTTAAGTACGAAAACACAACCTTAATTCAAGCAAAGAGGTAGACTTATTATGGCCCATACCCGGGAAATCTGAGAAAGAATGGCTCTCTTTCTTTGTGCACATCTTAGAAACTGTTTTTCTCAGGTTAGGTCCACCCTCAGGTGGGCTGCGGTTGCTGCAAGGTTAGGTCCCAAAGAAATGGAAGAGACCTGTCCTACTGTGGCCTTCTGCCCTGCTGTGGCCTTCCGGCCAACCTCAGACTAGATCTCCCACCCAGTGGAGTGTGGAACCCAGCCAGGCAAACCAGTATCGGCGTCCATGACTGAGGTCGTCTGATTGGCCAGCCCAGGAAGATCTGATTGGTCAGTCCAAGGGGAGGGATAATCTGATTGGCCAGCCTATGGCAAGTAAGGTGGGGTCCTGGGCTTCAGAGCTCACCCAGAATCACAGGGCTGTAAAAAACCACCCTAGGTCCACTATATGGGGCCATGTGCCTTGCATTACTCCACTGAGCACTTAAGTCTCTCCACATGTGGTAAAGAACCAGGTGGACACCTGAAATTTTCAGCCCCATGATTTGTCATTTTGTATATTTTCATGCTAAGACAGGGAAGATGTAGAGAGCCACTGATACTCGTGGAAAAACTCCGGGTCGGGTTGAGCTTAACAAAAACTGGGAGAAAGGAGTTCTGGTGACCTCTGATCAGATGTAGATGATGTTGTTTGAACATAACTGTTCTGCAACACTAGGCATCTCTCCTGGGGCCTCTGCCTCTCATCCCTGCTGTTCAAGCATGGCCATCGCCCAGGTCCTCTATAGACTCTGGGGACACAGGTGACCTGGCCCTCACTCCCCACAGTCACCTAAAGAGTCGGTTTAGCTCTCTTGCCAGTACTGCCACAAGTCCTGTACGGTAGGTAGAGATTTGGTTGGAGAGAAGTCTACCAAAGTCAGACGTGAGTGTGCCAGTCCTCTTTACCGCCCAGGTGTCTACGTAAAGGGTGATGTGGGGGGTCCTGGTGCAGCCTCTGACCCAAGGATTGTCCTTTTCTTGAAATGAGAGCAGGGACAGCCAGCTTCTGCTGAGGCTGCCTGTCAGATGATCCTGGCTGCTTGGTCTTTCTCTTTTATTCTTGTCCTGTGCGATCACTTACCTCCTGTACACGTAATGCAGCCTGCATTGGATGGAAGTCTAGTAAGTGTCTCCTAGGCTGAAAGGACAACCAAAAATCCTGTGTATTTTTGTTTCTTTATTTTAAAAAATTCAGTTTTGAAACTGTGATTCACCAAAAATAAAATATGTACTTAAATGTTTACATTAAAAAATGTATCTGTTCATCATGACCAATAAATATCTTACGTAGCTAAGCAATGTTTGATTTTCACCTAAAATTTGTCATCCGAAATATGGAAGTCTAAAGCCTGTTTGAAGCAAGATTGAACTTGAAGACTTACCTCATTTTTATATTTTGTAAGCAGGAAAAAAGCTAGTCAAGTCTAAGTCTTATCTATAAGTATATATTAAGGTCAAGAGGTGGAAGCTGCTTTAAAAACGGTGCCACTGAAGATACTTTCTAGTCCCCCAAACCATTTTCTTGGCAAAAATGTAGCAGCTACACTGGGGGACCCTGGAAACAAAGAGACCCAAATCTTGGGGAGGGGTTCAGATAAAGTCAGCCCCTGGGTATAAAAGAGGCTGCTAAGAGATGTAGCCCGAGACAGCTGAGTGGTCGCCTGTGGTCAAGCGGCATCTTGTAATTCTATTAGGGTGTTAGATTCAAATGCAGAATTAGCTGTTGCCTACGCAGAATTATGTTAAACACAGGCCAGACTGAAAATCAATATTCTGCTTAAGTAACTGGCCCTCCAGTAATTTAATGAAGCTAAATTGCATTACACAGCGGCAAGGTGGAGGGGGCCCCTCTATCTCAACCCTTCCATTACACAGGGGCTGTACAGCACTATGCCTAAAGAGAAATTAAACACATACTCATTTTTTTTCCTGAAGTTGGAACTGTGCTTTTTATACCAGATTACTTGTCTGCTTCTTTAATGTAAAATTAGAGTAAACAATTTGCAGTTCCATAATCAAAACAGAACTAGAGACTCATAACAAGAAAGAAAGATAGCTGGAAGAATATTGGAAAATAATGCATTTCTTAAATCCCTAAGAAAAAAACTTGTGGGGAGTGAGTGAGAAAGGGGTGAGGCTTCACTTGTCACTTATATATTAAAATGTAATTGTAAAGGCTTCAAATTAACACCGTAATTGTAATCAAGGCCACGGTTTCAATAAGGGCTGGAAAGCCAATGTGGAGAAAATTTTCTTTAAAACTTACATATACATATGTATAAAATAAGAGATTTTTAAAGCATTATTGTTTGGGTCATCACAGATCTCACAGGTTGCTTTGTAGTTGCTTTTCTTCCTTCGGTTGCAGTATATGTGTGTGAGGTGTACGTGTGCTTGTGTGTGTGCTTGTGAGTGCCATATGACAACTAGAAGTCTGCTAAGCTCAGAGTCCTTCAACATAACTCCCGAAATGGGCATCTTCTCATTTAAGGCTTCACTACAAGGACTTCAAGCTCTCCACACAGTCAGAATGTTCTCATTATGAGATTCGAACCACAGAAGTTTGTGCTAAAGATGATTGACAATAGAAAAGAGGTGTCGTTGCATCGTTTCGAAGTTATTGGCAACTCATTTATTTATTATTCAGCTGCAAACTTCATCTATATGAAACACCTCACAGACTTATGTCCAAAACTCCAAATTAAAATGACAATAATTGAATGTTGCTTAGGATGGGATCATATAAAAACAGAAATTTTTCCTTTATAGATGCCAATTTGGATATTCTGGGACCCAATAAGATGTATTAACCATGTAAGCCGCTATCTCTGAGAATTTCACGTTTGGAATCTGTATATATGAATTTAATTGGCATTTGTCACCTGCTCTCCTGGCTCTTCCCATTATTCTTAATCTCTTGGTCTGGAAAGGACACAAGATATCAACAAAGAGTGAAAATTAAAATGATTCTTGACCACAAAACCTTGAGTTCTGAGCCTTTAAACCGCTCTCCACTGCGGAGTGAAGCAGAGGCGAGTTCATCTGCAATGTCTTCTGAAACGCTATGACTGCTATGGATGAAAGGTTATTTATGTTCTTAATTCAGACATGGTTGCACCTTAATTCCTTAGTTAAATATCTTCATCATAGAAAAATAGTGAATCTGACAGTGAACAGTAATGGTAACTTAGGTAGGTCTCGTTCATGAGCTGAAAAATCCAGTTTGAAACCTATATTTACTCACTGCTGAGAAAAGAAAGGTCTGGGCAGCAGTGGGAAGAAACTTTTTTTCAGTCTTCTTAGTTCTGCTGCAAAAATGTATTATATTTTATATCCTAGGATGATAACATGGGCACCAAACATACTTACTGCCAAGATCAGATTTTCAGAGTCTGTCACCATTATAACATTTTATAGAAACCCAACAAGTTCCACAAATCCCATTATAGAAAACTAACACTTCTAACTGGCAACATGACAAATAACACTTTCATCTTTATTTTTAAGCATCCTCAGAAGTGTCTTAATTCTTCAACTGACCATCTTCACAGCTCAGAATTTAAGGTGTGTTTCTGTGTTACACCATTTTTAAGTGACAGAGAACATGGTAGCTAAAATAACAAAGTTTAGAATATTATCTCAATGGGGTTTGGCAGTGAAGTGGTTAATGATGTTAACATATAAATGGTAATAATTAGGCTAGCCTACTGTGGAAAAATGGGAATATTTGGTGAGACTGAATATTGTTTCTCTTTATTCTGCTTGTAATTGTAAGGGTGACGGTGCATTCTTAATGCCTTTTTCATAAGCAGAAGAGATGGAAGCAATTTAGTGGAAACAAAAAGCAGGAAGAAAAGGGAAAACGTTTGCCAAATTCTAACTTCTGTGGGGTTCTCAAGTGGGAACTTTGTAACTCTATTTAATAATAACAGCTGACCATTAGAATAACGTAGCAAGTGATACATTCTGAAATAGAAGCATATATACCAAATCCTGAAAGAAAAACAAATGATTCACACATGTTTAAAAAAAAAAAAAGTCTGATGCCACAACTAACAAAAAGATTGCAAGTTCAACAACAAATATTATTTTCAAGTATCTGCTATTCTTGATTGGTAAGAAGAAAAATAAAAGAAATTCTCCACACTGAACGTGAGGCTCGCCTTCTCCCAGGCTTTGGGGAAAATGAATCAGGCAGATTCTTTCGGAAAGCAATGCTTCCAAACCTCCTCAACAGAAATTCTACTTTTTTGAACTCTACCCCAAATAAACAGTCATCAATATGAGGTACGCTGCTCACACAGAGAGGCTCCCTGCAGGGGTGTACCTAAGAGCAAAACAACCAAAATATCCAATCAGCTTAACAAATTATGTTCAATGCATTTGCCATAGTACTTGCCACTTGCAAAGGATGTTTTTACACAAAATAGGGAAGAGCTGTGACTGAATATTAATCGAAAAAGACAGCGCACAAAAGCCTATGTGCAGAATAGTGTCAATAATTCAACGTCCAGATGAAAAAGGCTAGTTTACCAAAACATTAACAAAAGGAGGTGAGTTTATGGCCGATTATAATGTTTCTGATAATTTTCTACATTTTTAAAAAGTTCCGTCATGGGCACGTACTAGTCTTGTAATGTTATTTTGGAAGCCATTTTTTAATGTAACAGGGCGGGAAAAGCCCCGTCGGCAGTGATGCTGCTAAGCTGCCAGCAAACCCTCTCCGTTTTCTTTCATGAACTGGGCGAACATCAGGGGCTGTTAGACTGGAAAGGGCTGCCTTCATTTAGCTCTCGCTTGTCCCTGGTGAGAAAACCGAGGTACAAGGTGGAGCCAGGTCTCCGTGTTCACAGCCGTCACTTTGGTGCAAGCCTGGCTGGCCTCTGCAACTTTGCCCAGTCTGGTGAGGAAAAGGAGCACACTCCCGCTGGCTGCTCCTGGGCCCTGTGCTTTGGCCCTGTCATCAAATACCAGCGCAAGAGACCCTGAAGCCTGGCCCTCCCTCTCCCCAAACGCCACAGTCTCTCAGGAGCATAGGCGTCCCTATCGTCTCACAGGAGAGCGTTTCATTTGTACCATCACCCGAACTTCTGCATTCCTCTGGATTTGTACACTTTACAGAGTATGAACAGCTGTAGCTTTTCAGCAAAAATGAACACAGCCTCCAGTAAGAGACAAACAGAGGTTACCCAGCTTAGACCTACCCACCAGCAGCTCCCAGCCTGTGGGTACAAAGAGTGCAACAAATACCCTCCCACCTCGGACCTCTCCCTGCCTTCCCACCTGAGCCATGGAGGGTGAGTTCAGGTGAGTCTGGCCAGCTGTGGGCCACAGGGACTCTTCCTCCTGTCACGTAGCAGAAAAAGCACTTGTTTTAAACAACAGAAGACATGAGTTTGCGAGCGCATTCTATCATTTGTAAATTCTGTGCCCGTGAAAAAGTCATAGGAACCTCGATTTTCATAGTGAGTAATACGAAGTCTGGGGAGAAAGGCGCCTCCTGGGTGGGGGAATGCTTTGACGAAAGGAGAGCCGGGAGGTGGTGGTGGCAGACCCCTACGCCAGACCCCTCAGGTCTTTGTTGGGGGTTTCAGCCTTCAGGAAAAACGGCTGCATTTTTACATAGAGAACTTGGGGCTCTGTTTTACAATTTATGTCACTGAGTTCATGTACTATCACATTTCACATTCTATCAAATTTCATAGAGTTAACAAAAAATGTTTTTGGACATCTGGATGTTATGTTGTAAAGTGTGTGGGTCACAGGCAAGTTAGAACCTGGGGGCGGGGAGGGGTCACACCTCCTCCTCCTCCCCTCCCCCTCCCCCCTCTAGGGTACAGGCCTGCAGACTCATGGGAATTCATGCACAGAAACTGCTTTGTAACGTACAAAGTGCTCCACAAATTTGAGGGGATGTGGATTCCCATAGTCCAACAATGAAACAATATATACCCAGGCCACTCTTTTATCAAAGAAAATGCCTTACTCGTCTTAAAGTGACAAGCCCTTGAAACATACATCTATACTAACACATCTATGTTATCCATTTGGTTCTATAGTAAATGATCGTCTCCCAGGATTTCTCATTAAAACCCTAGGCTAAAAGAAAGGTGTTTTTCACAAAGATCTTGCCAGACTAATGAGTTTATCTCATTCCTCCTGGCCGCACTTGCATCCACTGTTTCTGCAACATTCACCCCTCTAGTACGTATCTTTCTGCATGCCCCTTCCTTCCCGTCCCTGCTCAGATTTCTCACTGAGGGTGGCTGTCAGGGCCTAACGCTGGGACTGCCTTGAGCCAGCCCAGCTGGACGAATTAATGTCTCTCCAGTAACTCAAACCAGCAATGACTTCATCTCAAAAATTTCTGAGTAGCACAGGTCATAGCGTGAGTTTGGACAAAAGTAATGGGGTTCCCAGAGAAGTTAAATGGCGGTGGGGAGGTAAGCCAAAAACTACAACTGGGATGAGAATTGGGGGGCACATCTGAAAAAATAAAATTTCCAGCAGATCTTCTTGGAACAGTGTAAGGTTTTTGGCACAATGAGATTTTTGTCCTAGTACAGCTGAGCACACTGACAAAGAAGCAGAATTGCAGTGATATGTACCTACATTGTAAATAATAGAGTAATATTATGCTATATAGTAATACTGTGTAATATAGTCAGATACACTTCACAGATGCATAAAGAAGGAAACAAAACAAAGATTAAAATATATGACAAATAAAATATATATATATTTAGCTGTTCCTTAAATGAAGTAAACCAAGGGCATTCTACCTATTTATATGTTAAATAAAATCCATTTTCTAAATAGAAAAGAAACTGATAATCTTACCTTGTTGTTAACAGCAAAATAGATGTGTGTATGTGGTTTGATTTTTTTTCATATTTCAGTTCGTTTCTGCCGACATGGCTTTTAAGGAAATATACTGATGCAGAAAATGAAAGAAGAATTTCAAGGCATATATGAAAGGACCTGTCCTGAAGCTATTAAATTTTGTGCATAATATTTCGTTCAAGGTGATCGAAGGGGATGGTTGTGGACTCCACCAAAGGCAGGTGGGAAGCAGGCAGCAGAGGCCCCAGGGAGGGCCTGCCGGGCAGCCAGGGGCTCCGCTTTTGTTTTTTGTTTTCTTACCGTTTCCTGATGAAAGTTGAAGATCATCCGCAATCACTTCCCATTCACAGCTAAGGAAAGAAATAACTTTGTAATGTCTAACAAACTATATGGCAAGACCAGGAAAATGTAAGAATCCCACAGAGCCACGGTTGCTGTGGTGATCACGTTGTGTTTTTTGGGGTGCAGAATCCCTGCCTTCGGACCTGGGAGACGCTGTGAGTGCCCCCTGCTCCCACGCTCCTCATTCTGGCCTCACCAGCTCTGCGAGACTCTTCAGTCTTCCCGGTTCCTCCTGGCTTTATCCCTCTGTTGTTTCAACAAGGAAATGGGTCTCATTATAATCTTTCATCTCATTCTTCTCCTTGTCATGATAATGAGATAAAGTACGTAAGTCAAGAAGTGCCTTCCAGAAAAAAAAGGATTAGACTGCTTCCTTCATTTCAGGGTTTTTCTATAATGAAAGATACAGTTAAGCCTTTTTAGTTCTATCATGACAAAACAAACATGAAATTTGGAAAAGTTTACTTCAGTTTTTCTGTTTGTAAATTCTTTTGAATAGGTTGGCTGCTATTTTTGGTTTGGACTTCAATGGACAAGGAAAAGGGAAATAATTCCAATTTTATTTAGTAGATTTAAACATTACAGTATAAATATTTGCATGTACTAAAAACAGAAAAAGTTATATTTTGAGAAAATGGATTTTGTTATAAATCAGCTATCCAGAAAAACTAAGAATACCATGGCTTTTAATCCATTGTAGAGCTGAGGGATTTACACACTGGGGTATTATTTTAAAGGGGAAACAAAAACTCAAGTGCAACGGTTTAGGTCGATAAACAATGCACTTTTCCAGGCAAGGATTATAAAGAACTTTCTGTAGCTTTCCACAAGTGCAAAGGCGACATGCGAGTTCACACCTGCACACCTAAATGTGAGCCTCCTATGAACGATGCTCTCAGAAAGTGTCCTCTGGCTGGCAGAACAAAGGCCAGGTCCAAGGGATATTTACCAGACTCCAGTGATGGTCATCGTAGAGCCAGAAACCATCTGCTGGAGAAGTCCAGGTAGTTCTAACCATTATCTCACCCTGCAAAGCCGGCAGATGCCACAGTGGGTCCCTGGCCGTGCAAGCCTCTTGGGAAGCTGGAAGGACCTGGAGGAGCGGAGGCAGGGTTGTCTTTGACTCTGCTCAGATCTGCCAGGGAAGGCCTCCTTGGGAGAGGAAGAGGCACGGGGACCGTGGAGAGGCCAGGGGCTACTTGTGGGCACTTCACTTTTCTAGTCTCCCAAGCCCTAGAAAGTAGAGACACCCAGCCAGGTCACTCTCTCCTACAAAGTCCACCCAGAGGTCACCAGGACCCACTGGATGGCCATACAGTCATGGCTGAGCCACATGGCCAGACTGACCAGCCAGGGGTGGGCACAAGGCCATTAGAACATGAGTGCAAACATCAGGAACATTTTCATAACACAAAACTTTATCCTATCTTTAATCAACACCACAGTAAAAAAAAAATTTACTCTTTAACAGCCCACCCTCTTCGTTCCAGCTGCAAGTCAGGAGCACATGCCTGACCCTTGGGGAAATCTCCTGGGTGGGACCTCTCACTGGGAGTAGGGCTCCCTCTCCCACCAGGGCCCTCCAGAGACTGCCAGCCCCAGGCCTGTGCCGTCCTCTGCCCCCCGCCCCCTCCCTCTTCAAGCCCTACTTCTCTGCTGGATCTCCTTGTTGCAGGAGACAGATGTCCTATGGTGGGGATACCTGCAGGCCAGTGTGTGCAGCGACCCAGTGCTGAATACTTAGAAGGCTCACCTTCCTGCCACCGAGGTTTAGGGCCAGGGGCAGCAGCTCAGCCTCAGTGCCTGGGCTTCCCAGAAGGACCCAGCTCGGACATCCAGCCCAGTGCGCCTGCTGCTGGCCTCAGGAACAGGCTGTTGAGGACAGGCTGTCAGGCCTGAGCAAGCCTAGGTTGCCAGCAGGCTCAGCACAGGGCTGCGAGTGGGTGGGATGGGAAGTGAGTCTCTGGGGAGGGAGAGGGAAGGAACTAGAAACAACCACTTAATATCTATTTAGAGCCTGGGAGCATTTGTGGAAGTCATCCCCATTACTGTTGAAAAGATGCAAATTTGGTGAAATAATCAGCTGTATGGCTCCAGGCTGTTTCCCGAGTACCCTGATTCCTAACAGGAGCGAAGGTATTAGTGTAAGACACCAGCAAGGCCAAGTTCATGTTGCTCAGAGGTAGCCCCTAACCAAACTCCGCCAAGTGCTGCAAAAGAAGATTTGTTATCTCAGGAAGGCAGTTCATCCAATAAAGCCAAAAAAATAAAAATAAAAAAACAAAAAAGGAAGAAAACAAACCAGAGTCCTTAAGGCTGGTTACAGGGGAGCGAAACAGCCGAGCCCACCGGCACTCGGCATAAAGAGGGCCACTGTTCGTGTTCCCACAGTACCCGCTTCCTTGGCAAAGTGGCTCGCATCACTGCAGAATGAAAGGCAATTAAGGCAAAGATATTTTTTCCAGCATTGTTTTAAGTTCCACATCAAATATTCTTTCAGACATTTGAGAATCCACTTATCTCCAAATGAAGGGCGGAAGCTAAGCTAGTGATTTTTGCACAGGATCTATTCTTTATGGAAAGCATGTGAACAACGCCAGTAGATTCTGAGACATCTCTCCTTCCATTAGAAAAGAGCCCAGGGAATGACTTCATAAAAAGAGAGAATCCTTTCTGGTTCCTCAGGCTTCCCTGACCTCTTACCCCCGTTCCAGTCGGCAAAAGTTCGGGGACAAATTAACAAAATGGTTAAGCATGGCCGTAGATTTAATGCAGAAAATTATTCTTCGTGCCTGCACCATAGCAAGGTCTTTTAAGTGATGCGGTTACAATGGACCTAAAATGCCACAGCCTATAAACTAAATATTTCATCAATTTGCTGAGTATAAATTATATCTTAAAACTCCAGCCCTCTAGGATCAGGACATAAAGTGGCCGTTCAGTCAAGTGCTTTGAGCAGTGCGATGCAAGATGTCTATAAAATACTTTACTGGGTTTTCATGTACAGTGAATTTGAAATAAGTGTAATGGAAAAACAAAAATAAAATAAAATGTATAGAAATTACAAGTTGCTTTTTGATTCCTTTTTAAATTCTCTGGTCATGCTGACTTTTGTTGCCTTTCCCTTCTTTCTAAACAACTGAAGAAGAAGGAACTCAGAATTATGGAAGATGGTTTTTAGATCACCACCACATGAAATAGTTGATTTGGCTTATAACTTGTAAGAAATTGAGCTTGAATTAGGCTCTCGTGTGTGTGTGTGTGTGTGTGTGTGTGCACGTGTGTTTCATAAGCTGTTAGGATACAGCTATATTTATGCATTGTGTATTTAGTTTCCTTCATTTTCCCCTCAGAGGATGGAGAGGGTGCTGTAATTTTCAAAATACTGCAAAAAACATTTCTACAAATTGCTTTGCTTGTCTGCCTATATACGTTAAGCAACACAAAATAAGCGAGGGGGCCCTCGATTGCAAACCTTTTTTTTTTTTTTTTTTTGCATTTTCTGTAACAACATAAAAGCTGCTGTTATGACAAGAAGTCTGTAGTTCACTCTTTCATTTATAATTTAACCACAGCCTATATAACATAATCCAAAAAATATGGGGCATGATTAGTGTAAAAATCAAACACAGTAGAGGCTTTTTGAATACTCCAAGAACAAAACAAAACCGAAAAAGGAGAGGGGAAGAAAACATTGCAGCCATCTGAATATATGTGGTATTTCTTTAATACTTCATTTTAAACTACCTAATTGTGTTTTTAAGCTTCGGTTCCTGTAATTTTGCAAGACGAGGCATTCCAGTGAGGAAACATATGGTGAGGGATTTTTAAACCACACAGCGAGAGTGCATCATAGACTTATCTGCTGTTTTAATGTCACAAAAATCCACCACTGAATTTATCCAGTCACCCATTAAAGAAAGAGAAGAATTAAAGGAAAAGGAGGTTTTAAATCCCCTAATGCTATAAGAATGAGTGAAATACGCTGTCAAGTTCAAGTGAGAATGGTGCTGGAGCTTCAGGACTTCTTACAAGACCAGCAAACAGCAATTAGCAACCTGAAGGCTGGAGAGTTATTTCAGGAGCGCCGCAGACAGCCAATGTCTCAAAGCGGCCGACCGATTCTAACCTAGCACCTCTCATCACTTAGCTTCCTAGATGCTCCTTTTCAGAATGGTCAGTTTGAACTTTGTGTCTTGATAGGTCAGTAGGCAAAAAGATACATACAAATATCTCTATCAATTGATCCATTAATTGACAAAGAAAGAAAGGAGAGACGGATGGATAAATAGATATGTAGACATTTGCTTTTATTTTTTAAGTCCCGTTGTAATGGTCACTTAAAAATAGTTGCCTGTAATTAAAGGGCAGCTGTCTTGCGATGGTCTTTTTTAGGAGAGCTACTGAATCAGCGATTCGTGCAGGTGTTGTAGTGGTAATAGAAAGCTCTGATGGTAGCAAACTCCAACATTGAGAACTAAGATCTAGAAAGGGATTCCAGACACATGAAAGTGTCTTTACAAGTACCTGTGCAGCTCCCCACACAAGGGGTGTGTAGGGGAGTGCGTGTGTGTGTATGTGGTGTTTCTAAGAGTCCTCTGGACTCACACGCGTGCAGGGAAATGGGGGTGGGGACAGAAGCGTCGAGACATGAAGCAATGTATATCATTATTCAAATTACAGTCAGATTCATCCTTAAATTACACTGGTGTCTCTTATCAGAAACTGTTTCCTATACTATAATATGCTGCAATAAGTGGACATTAATTAATGCTAAATTACAATGGAATTACATATTATATCCACACGAATACTGAATGACTCAATTATGAATAATGTTATTACAGTAAATATTCAAGGACCTATAAGTAGTTTGTCGCTAATTACAAAGTGTTGACAACTACACATGACCTTAAGTTAATGTAAACTTTTAAATATAACAGCCACGTAGCAAATCTTTGATTAATGCTGCAACAAAAATATAGCCGGAGACACGATGAGCAGAGCCGAGACGCAGCCCACTACTCCTTCTGGAAGTCTGATTTATCTGCACGACAGAAGCGTCTCTTGGCTTGGAATTCCATGCGAGCTCTATTCTCTCAGCACAGCCCTGTGTGGCTCTCTGTTCAGCTAATGTTTTCAAAAATCCACGCACAACTTCGCCGGAGTCTCTGGTTTTGGTGGGTGGTCATTTTGTCTTAGAAGGGAAAATCCTTAACCCTTTCCCACTTTCTACTTAAAAGATTTCAAAATGCTCTGGTGGCATTCTTTTTTTTTTTTTCTTTTTGCACAGTGAAACCGAGTGAGAACAGTATAAGGTGTTAATCTTGATAATTAGGGCACAAAAGCAATTAGAGGTCTAAAAACCTTAAGGCGCTGAAAGTGATTTTTTGTTTATTTGCTTACCTTATTAAGTTAAATATCTGTCTGAATTAATCGCTAATGAATGGAAAGAAGGCTCAATAGCAGCGGTTTAATGAACAGCCATGTCAGTTGCATTTTACAGGGTCCCAAATCATCGAAGATTGCAAGCCAACTTGCTATTCAAAATTACTTTTCTGCCCAATTTTCTGTTTGCAAAGCAGTAAATTATTTACATTTATTGTGCTTATTTAAGCACTTAAATGACTATGAATGGAGTACAGGCACATTTTAAAAATATAGAACCATTACACAACTCTACTGCTAGAAATTCCCGTTATTTTCCCCTGAAGACTGCTTCCTCTACTTTTCTAATCTCTCTTTTACAACAATTCATGAAAAAGGGCATTATTACATTGAACATGTTTTAATAAGTTATTTATTATTTAACATACTTTAAGAGGCAGTGCCATAGAAGTTACATTACACACACTAAGAACGGTCTCTTTCAGACCTGCCCAGTTGCCTGAACCTAAGAGCTTAAGTTTCTGGAATAAAATTATTCTGTCTTTCATTAGAAACAAATAAACGGTGCTTTTCACCATTACTCACATCATAAACATTGATATTTGAAGAGATCTATTATACTAATTATTGTCTTTGGAAATTATCATTTAATATATTTACTTTCTTTAATGGTTATTCATTTGAAATCAGTGGCCACGATTTTTTTTTTTCATATGTGCAGCTGCTCCCACGCACAGGTCCACGGCCTTAAGTTGCACTTAGATGCAGGGAGACCCAGCGTGCGGGAACGGTCCCCGATGTGCTCTCTGCACATCCACAAAGTGCCCCAGCTACGTTGCTGGGCAGCCAGTGGACCACGGCCAAACCCATAGATGGTCCAGGTCATCTAACTGAGGTTAAGAACGCATAGTGAAAAACACAAGAAGGGAGAATGGTTAGATAGACTCATGGTAGCAGGAAAAGGAAGAAAAGAAAAAGGAAGGAAAAGAAAGTAAGACCCTTGGCAAGAGAAGCAGAGAATTCCAGGTGATCCTGCTAGCTAGATCGGGATCAGATTCACGTCGTTCTTTTCCAATCTTTCCGATGATTGCAGTAGAAACTTTCTTGTGTTTGCGAACGTAGACAGACACTCGACACCAAGTTTCTCCATGGACGGCGTGCATTTACATGCATAATACAGCGGGTGTGCCCGCTCTGACTGCAGCTCATTTCCTAAGTCGCAAGAAACGCTGATATTTTTCAAAAGTGATTTCAAAGACTTTGTGTATGTGCATGTGTGTGCGCACGCGTGCGTGTATGAAAGCAGCCATATTTATGATTCGGACTTAACTATTTGGGTGTATTTTCCCAAATGACACCAGGGGCAACGTAACATCTACTGTTTAAAAGCCCCATGCTATTCATAAGAGATTATACTGGAGTAAACATTACAGTAGCAGTAATGATCTAATTAAAAGAATCAGACATACTTAAAAGAGTCCCTTCTTTCAGGAGGGAGGGGGGAAGAAAAATCAATGACGCAATCCATAGTCCGGAATGGGGCGAAGCATTTTACTGTGATCAAACACAGTCTATCTAGTACATATCTGAAGTCCTCTGGTCTTTGTTACTTAATGTGATGCGGAAGATCAGAGATGCGTGCAGTCTGTGTTCCAGGGTTCCAGCTGAGTCGCTGTCATCTGTTAAGCTTTTTTTTTTTTTAAGTTGGCTATAATTCTACCTTACTCCAAGTGAACAGTGTTTCCATTAAACTAAGCATTTCCCCAAATCTGGCAAGAACCTTGCATGGGGATTTTCCTGAAGCAACCTAAATGTGACCCTAAAGCACACCTACGAATCTAGGTTTGCACGACACTGAGCTCCGTGCTGGCTCCCATATCTCTGCCCTAAAGAAACACAGGTATTGTGTGTGCGTGTGAGATGCAGGGTGACAGAAAAAAAAGAGTCTGCAAGTCCTGTATCACTCATTGTCTACATGAGTGCCAATACGTATGTCGACTTATGTTTGGAGGACATCATTTTTTTCCCAGCTGCTTTCTTTTGTACCTGCCTCCCAGCACTTGAAGTGGGGCCTGCAAACCAAGTTTGAAATGTGGTCGGACGGAAATGCAGTAGCCAGGACAGAATGGGAAACTCAGGAAGGAGGCTAAGGTGGGAGTCTCCGGTGTGGCCGGGAAGCCATCCCCCCAGGAGGCCACGGGGGGGAGCTGTGGCTCTGCTCAGGGCGGCCGCAGCCAGTAGGGGGGAGGAGAGGGCGGAAAATATACTGTAGCAAAGCGATGGTGGAAGAGGAAAGGTAGGTTTTATAAGTTCCTGGATTTTATGACTATGCTGCCACGGTGGAATGTCCACTCAATCTGTTGCGAAGTTAGCACAGAAAACATGCACTGGGCATATTAAGTACAGGATGAAATGGTGCAGTGAATATTTATTAGCAAAAATATAGGTTCTCAAAAACAGAAATAAAACAGGGTAATAGATGAAGGGAAGAATAGATTTAACACTGAAATAAATATCAAAGGTGCAAAGAAAAGGCAAAATATAGTGTTCAAACAAAGCTGTGAATTGGGTCCAGATTTAATGCTCCCCTAGGGAAGAAAAGGTTGGACAGACTGCTGGAATTGAGATACTACTTTTAGTACACAGTCCCTGTAATGCTGTCAGCTTTATTTCCTTTGACAAATGTGAAATAAAATTTGTCAAAGTTAGGGCTTGGAAAGTTGGCTATTGAAAATTCAATTGGTAATAACTAGTATAGCCTAGCACTCCGGAGATTTTTAAAGGAGAGGGATGTTTAAGATGCTGGGGTGCGGGGGGAACCATATTACATATTGTATTTCAGTTTTTAAAAATTTAGCAGTTGACTTAGGCAACTGGATTTCTGAGTTTCCCGTTAGCTGGGTTCACCGTTAAAAGGCAATAATTTAAAACCTGTTTCCACGATAACTACAATTATATCGTAAGTTTGAAAATATTCTGGTGTCTGCACAGAGGAGGGCTCCTATGATCTCACTCAGCTTGGGGTCCACACACCACGAAGACTTTGCTTGATCCAGTTCTACAGTAGCGCAGGGCATGATTGTGAAGTCAGTGCTACCCTCATCCACACTACAGAATTCCTGACTCTGCTTCTCCTTCCACCATGCATTGGATGCATTCGCAGTGCAAACGGTGATTTACTGGGAATGTTTAATAACAGACTTTTCTTGTCTTCACAAGCCTCAGCCTTTCCCTTGCTGGGTGCATGGCAGGTTTTCCAGGAAAGCTCTTGGAAGCCACTTCTCTCTCACGCTGCCTGGCCAGCCCCACCCCCGCCCCACCCCTCACCTCTGCTGTACTTGGGAACAAAGCCACATATAAGAAAAAAAGAGCGACTTAGCCTGCATATGGATATCCAGGGATATTTCTGTTTTCCTGACTGCCCCAATACACTCTCAGTGTAATCAGGAAGACAAAACAGTCTCGCCGCATTTTCTGTTTCTTTCTGTGAAATGGAATCCGATGTCTCCCAACTGCATTCATGTGCCTTCAAAGTGGGCAACTTGGCATTTTCTCCCGCTCTCTAAAGAGTCACCCAGGGCATTGGAAATTTCGGCTGTGAACCCGGAGAGCTGCTGGCTCTGCTGCGGCCAGGCTGCCGTTGCTCCACTCCAGCTGCCGTTTCTTTATTTAAGAAGAACTACAGAAAAGACCTTTAGGAATCACCTCTTAAGTCATTATGGCATGAAGGCACCTTTCTGTCTTTATGATATGGTGGGGAGGGGGGGCGTAAGATATTTAATTGAAGATTTTTAATTTTTGCATTCTTACCATGTGGTCATTTCTTTATTTTTACATTTTCAGCCCATTTTCTTTCCAGCCCATAGCAGGAATTGGGCAGTCAGCAAGAGCCAGAGAGTGCTGGCATGTATCATTACATTCTCA
This sequence comes from Colobus angolensis palliatus, assembly GCF_000951035.1. Lineage (NCBI taxonomy): Eukaryota > Metazoa > Chordata > Mammalia > Primates > Cercopithecidae > Colobus > Colobus angolensis. The sequence continues at coordinate 286,938 of NW_012115200.1, forward strand.
AGATGGCATATTTACTGCGCTTGCCAGCAGGGTCGCGCTTCTGTCCTAGTAAATGTAGTGGAGTATGAAAAAGGCAATTACATCTCACTGGGTGACCTTTTAACAGCCATGACTACCTCCTATCTATACATAATTATTATAGGTGATGATTTCCAAGTATTACAATCTCCTAGAGCCGCCTTTAATTCACATCACATTTAGGCACGTTTGTCACCAGTGCTAGAAATTTTAACCCCCGAAAACTGAAAAAACAGAAGAGAAAAGTGATAGCAATGGATGTCAAGCTCTCAAGTCATCCTAATAAAAACACAGCAAATAAGATGTCGCCCTGTTTGTATTCATTATCAGTTCTTACATGCTCCGACTCTTGCATTAAACATTAGACAGCCTCTGATGCCTGCTTAACAGTTTAATTCCCTCCTCAGTATTCAGGCTGTCATAATAAAATCAGTGAAGCAGGCAAAGTCAAATAAGAGCAAGAGGAGGCATAGAGCATGTAGCACAAGGCATTGTCATCGCTTACTATTCACCCTGCACCACTTACAGGAGCTGAATTCAGCATATGCTGTGGGTGACACACAAACCAATCTCTCCCTCCACCGCTGTGGCCAGCCTATCTTGCCGGTGCAGGGCGAGGGTGGTGCGCGTGCAGAGGGCCGATAGCAGTCCCTTCAAAAGGAACCGGCTTCTGAGCCACTGGAGCTGGCACAATAGAAGCCACTTCTGTCAACAAAGACTGCAGACTAAAGAGCTAGATATCCCCACTATGGAAAGATTAACAGCGCTAAATCCGTTTAGGCCCTTTTTTTACTTATTTACAGGCTGCTGATCTTGAAGGCTGAATCAGAACAAGAGATTAGCTCTATTAAGTGCTGCCCATTTTTCTGAATTATGTTTTTGAAGACTTGGACAATATGAATAAGGACTCATATTAACCACTGTACGAAAGGCACACACTCCATTGCAATGACAAAGCCTTCGGAAAACTACTTGTCACTTGCAGTGATCCATTGCAAATACAGTTTAATATATAATTTATATCTACCAGCTGGTGAGAGCAGAAAGGGAGCGATTCCACTCTATTTCTCTTTTAAAAGAGAGAGAGAAAGAAAAAGAGAGAGAGAGAGAAAGGCTGGCAATTTAGGATGTCACTAACGATAGTAAAATAGCTCAGCAAACAGTTCAATAAATGGTTCAATACTTGTGATACTATCCAAACAAAGACTCGAAGCCATTAATTTTAAAAAGTTCTGTGAATCTTCTTTGAACAGTAAATATTTAATCACTGCAATATGTAAGCTGCCCTCTCATATTTTATCTCCTAACCAGAACCGTGTAGTGAACCTGGCCTTTAATAACTTTGACCAGAGCAATATTTTGCCATTTTTCTCCTGCCACCAAATTATGAAGTGTGTCCAATCCAGCATGTTGCTATTTGCTACCTAATGCGCTCCTATTGACGCCTAAATATAGCACTGGACAAATGAGCTCCATAAGTGTGAACACTAAATAATGCCCAAACCCTACTTAAAAATACATATATACATGTGTGTGTTAAATATATCAAATGATACATTTAAAATTCTAACTATGTTTAATAACTACACTACATGGTTTTTAAGTACTATATAATTATATTATATAGTATTAAAGAAATTAAAGCTTCCGGGTATAGACTTTCAGAGCCAAGCAGTAAGAACATGGAAATTTGTGCCTCAAAGCTTTCTAGCCAGCGTCTTTTTTTTCCAGGCATACGCACTAGTTAGGAATGTCATCTTTGGCCAAGTTTAATAATTGATGAGGAGCCTTGCAGGTCTCAAAAGCTTATACAACCAAACAACTAATATTTATTTATTTTATTATATATTTTCTTTTAATTCAGGAAATACCCACAGCGATTACAATTCTAATTTGCAGGGAATCCTGTTGGCAGAAAAATCAAATAATTAACAATCCACCTTCTAAACAGACTACTGGTAACGGACAGCTTCAGAGGCAGCCAGTCAGACACGAGCGAATGCACTCCCCCCATGCCTGGGCTGCCTTCGAGTTCAGATGAAAACAAGTTCAGGAAGTTGATTTGATGGGCAGCACCAACCAAACCACTTATGAGGCTTGCACATGCATGTCAGAATTAGGCTGCTATGAAATACTGCGTGATCTGTTCCACCTTCTGTAAGTTTCTCAAAAGTGAGGACTCTACTCTCAGAAACAGCGTCCTCCCCGCCACGGCCATCAACGTGCATTTGGTAGACACACGCACTCACACACACTCACAGCTCATTAAAATGCGTTGCAAACTTGGCGTCTATCCCCAGGATGTTTCTTCATTAGCTATTTTGGATGGCCTCTACCGCACACGCATTTCAAGAGCCACGTTCCTTTAACTCTCCAATCAATACACTCTTAGCAATTCCAAGTGGCCAGAAAGGTCACCCTCGAACCCCTTCAGTCCTAGAAGAGTGGCAGAGAAGGGATGGGAAAGGACCCTTCCAAGATCACACAGCAAGAAGATGAAGGTAGTCCATCCTTGGACCTCTCTCTGCTCCATCAAAAGATAAAGAGACATTTGCTAAATGTCATTAGTAGTTCCTATATGTAAGTGGAAGAACAAAGACAAATAAGACACAGTTATTATTTTCCAAGAGCTCATAGTCTAAGAGTGAGACTCAACCTTAAAAACAGGCTACAACCCAAGACATCAAATTTCAAGTGGGCCAGAAAAAACATGGGGTGGAGGGGCAGAGCTAATTCCAGTCGAGGGGCCAGGAAGGCTCCACAGAAACTGAGTACAAGATCACTCCCCATGGGCACGTTGTAGATTGAGTGGAAGACAGATGCAGACCCGGCTATTGTCAAGGACAACCTGCTTTCCACATAGGTAGAGGAATGGACCACCAGCCTCAGATGGAAATTCTGGTAGCCTTTTTCCATAAATACAGCATCCTTCTCTCTCTCTCTTGGCCTCTTCCTATGAACCAACTGATGAAAAAGGCAGTGATGTCAAGCAACTTCTGAGCTCGCAAGAGAGATGCAAGGTTGGTGGCATCTCTATAACAAATAAGCCTGAGTCCCAAGTCCCTCCCAGATCACTGTGTTTCACAGTAGCTTCCAAAAAGAAATATGTTGCTACCCCATTGGAAAGAGCAAATGAGATCCTAAGCCACTTACCCAAGGAGAATAAAAGGTGAAGTGAGTAAACCACCCAACCCAAGCACAGAGCTCTTTCCACTAATCCCCATGGGCACACTCTTGAGAAACTCTAGCCAGACTTGCTGTACTCGCCAAGTCATGCCCCAGCCCCCACTCTACAGTCCCTACAGTGTGCAGGGCTCTGTGGAAGGAAACATGTAAGAGTCCTGCACTCATGGAGCTTGTGGTTTGCTTGGGAGATGTGTGAGCCTCAAGTTAACTATCTTTTTTATTTATTTTAAATGTAGATAATGTTTATATGCATAGAATGTTTCATTATATTATATATGTGTGCATATACATAAGTGTGTTTATATATATATATAGAGAGAGAGAGAGAGGGGGAAAGAGAGAGGAAGGGATGGAATAGGCATGGAGGTGGAGTGTGTGTCTGGTAGTAGTGGTGGGCAGTAGGAGCAGGTCAGGATGCTCAGGGCACATGGATCTGACTACACATGTATCACCCAGCAGTGACACAGATCCTTAGGTGAGCAAACCAGTCTGGCAGAGTTGAATGGGCAAGAATGTGATGGGGTAAATGAAACCAGGAAAAGAAACCACAAAGTGAGAAGAAGGGGCAACATCACTTTTTCTGGGATGCAACCCCACTTCTGCTCAGGGTCCCCTCTCAGACCCACCTGCCCCAACATTTCCAGCCCTCAGTAATGTTTCTGTTTCCCCGCACTCTTGAAACATTTGGCATTGCTTCCACAGAACTCAGCTCTGTCTTGCACGTTGTCTTCCCAGGAGTAAACACATACATGGGCATCTCATGTCTGGGACTCCTCTTTCCAGCATGTGCTCCAGGAGAAGACTCAGTAGTCTGGCAACAGCGTAGCATGGCCCAGACCAGCCAATAGAGTCCACT
>NW_012115200.1:291103-293603 GCF_000951035.1 Colobus angolensis palliatus
CCCAAGAAGCTGGGATTACAGGAGCCTGCCACTATGCCCAGCTAATTTTTTGTATTTTTAGTAGAGACGGGGTTTCACCATGTTGGCCATGCTGGTCTCGAACTGTTGACCTCGTGATTTGCCAGCCTCAGCCTCCCAAAGTGCTGGGAGTACAGGTGTGAGCCACGGTGCTCATCCTACTGTGAATCTTAATGCTAGCACCTGCTGCCAAGTCACTTGGCCTCTCCCGTTCTCACCTACCTCATCTGTAAAATGGGTGAGTAATACAATCTACCTCACAGAGTGCTACAAGAGAGTAGACAGAGCTCAGCCCGTTGTGCAGCACACAGTAAGCACCCAACAAAAGAGAGTGGGTAACACTGGCAGCTGTAAAATTGCACAGGTGATCACAACTAGTCCTCAGTTTCCCCATTTGTAGAATGGGTACTAAGGTGTAAACTCTGCAGGAGTTTCATGTGGACAGAATAATGCACATAAGGAGCTTGGCACATAGTAGATGCTAAAATCATTTTGTCTATGAGCAGCAGGTCTATATATTTTATATCCCCAGGGAGCTTTGCTGAATGTAATAGACACTCCATAAACACTTGTTGATTTATTGAGAAAAGAATTCCTTGTACTAATTACATGCATTCACACTGATGCAAACTGACTCTACCTGCCCATTTAAAGAGAAAGAAACAAACCATTAAGCTTCCTTCACGACAAAGGAGCATCAAATCAACAAGCATCACGTTGCAGAGCTCTGTCTGGCCGGGTCTTGGGATTCTCAATTGCACATTTGTGTATATGCTTCAGTCAGGAGGACTATTCAGTCTGCCTCAGATCATTTTTAAAAGTTCGCAGGTTTTCAGGCTCCAAAAGTGTCATTATATTTGGAATGGAATTTTGCCTCCTCCACCAGCAATGTAATAAAATCTCCGAGTCTGAGAAAAAGTCAGGAAAGTTCAGATGTCAACCAGGTTAACATTAAAATTGTTAGAAAACAGGAACCGTAATTTGGGGATTGAAAAAGAGGCAGAATTCATGTTGTAAGTGCAAGTGATCTGGAAATAGATGTTTATCTTGGCCATTTTCAGGGAAGTGACATCATATCGTGTGTCTACTGGGATATTACTCCTGCATTTTTCAATCCAGATTTTGGCACTAAAGTTGGCAAAATTAGACCATTTTGTTAAACTGATCTTGGAGGCGTCCACCTCCTGAGCACATTACAACGCACCTATGACATGACTCGAGAACAATGGGTGAAAAATGGGCCATAAAACAGGAATGGCCTGCTTCATGTAAAGTGGATTTTATAGTGCAGGTGTACCTGCGTTTATCGATACTGTAAAGCAGCAAGATTGTGCCACCATAAAGCATAATATTTGTTTAAAAAAAGAGAAAGAGGAAAAGAAAATAACAGATACACCTATTAATTTAAAAATTACAATCAGAAAAACAATTTAAGCCTGTGGGGCACTTTATAAAAAACATTTGTCATTTTATCATCTTAGATTTTGTACACTTTGTCAGAGGCTTTGTAAGATATGTGAAACAAAAAGGCAATTTGGGGGAAAAAGAAAAAAGGAAAAAAAAAAAGCTTTGTTGAACTGAAAAAGCAGTTTCCACACCTACTCAGGAAAAGCCACATCTTGAAGCAGCTGAAACCCCTGACTGTGGCTGAAATATCCAACTGGTGGTGGGCTTGGGCGGTGGGAGTGAGGCTTGCCCGTTTCGGGTATGAATGGGAAAAGTCTGAATAGGAAGTCCTGCAGGAGTTTTTATTGCCTATTTCCTTTCGGGAAGATGGCATTGTTTCTCTCTACAATGACTAGGGAAAGGGTGTAAGTAAGACGGGTTGACAGCATCCTTCAAAGCTCCTGCTGGCTGCAGGAGTGCATGGGTCAGTATTTTTGTTCCTTGCAGAGCAGATCGTGGCTATTTATAAGTAAGATCACGCTGGTGCCTAAGTTTCACTTCCCTAGAAAGGGTTCTTGGCATAATGCTTAGATTAAGAAAATGGTCTAAACACAATGCAAGAGGTATCTCCCCGCCTGCAGCGCTCTGTGTTTAAAAGTCAAGTTCTTTTCCCTCCCATAGACAACAGCTCCAGAAATATCCCCCTGAGCAGTCAGGCCACTGAACAACCACCTGCCCAGAAAGCCAGGAAAGGGCAGCTTTGAACAGTTTCCTCTCCTTCTCCTTGACACATTCTTTACCAAAAAAAAAACCTTCTCCAACGTTAGTGGACTTGGACACAATAAATTTCATCTGAGGGGTTAAGGGAGGGCACGCATTTAGAGCGAGAATAAAACAAATGTTTAAAAAACCCATTATTGGTTTCATTTCAATCCCTGCTCTCCATTCTTCCTCGGCGCCAAATGCCATCCGCATGCTTGGTGCAGATGTTGTCACAGCTGCCCGCTCACATTGCTGACAGGATGCAGCGTGGGCTCCACCACTCAGGATCCCAGGAGGGTGACCCAACGAGACATAAAGCAAGGACAACTGCAGC
>NW_012115200.1:301103-334317 GCF_000951035.1 Colobus angolensis palliatus
AATCATGCAATTCTCTATTTGGTAGTCATTTAACCAGAACACATGCAGTTTGTTAAATCTCATCAAGAAAAATCCTGAGAGTCTTTAAGGGGATGAGCCAGGCAGGATGGTGAGCACCACCATCTCCTTTCTCACACAAGGGAATTTTGGTCTCTTGGGTCAGCATCAAGCTTGGGCCATTAGATCAGCTCTAGCATCTTCTGGGAAGCATCCTTTGAGGTGACTGACAGAGAAAGTTCTAACTTTTGCAAAGAATGCAGACTGGGGACACACACACACACACACATGCTGTAGATGAAGTTTAAGGATAAAACAAACATAACGACTCAAAACTCATTCTAACACTGAAGGTGCAGGAGTTCCTCCTGTCCCTTATTTTTCCCGATTTGGAGCACAGGTGCACTTTCCTGAGTTTTCAGAAACTAATATGTACATGCTGTGCAAAGCTTGGAAACATGTAAAACAAAATAGCCTAGAGAAAGTTATCATTGACAGCTGACAGACTGTGCAGTTTTGCTGGCGAGAAATCACATAAGTAAGAAAACACAAGTGCAGCATGATATTAATACCTGCCTAAGTGGAAGTCACTGCACAAGTCAACACCTTAGTGAGCCCTGTTCGCCTCACTCCACATTATGCTGCTCAGTGAGGTAGGCTTTCCTGATATGGCCTACAGTGCAAAATGCCTGATGACTCATGGAGCCGATCTGGAGGAGGAGGCAGACCCCTCGGCACCAGAGGCCGGAGCCGGCAGCCGCAGGGCATGGTAGCAGGCATTCAGGATGTCCTCCCATCACAAGAGAGGTGCCGCCGGGGCGGGTTGGCTGCTGCTTGGGGACACGGAACAGGGAGGGGGTAGAAGACAGTCTGGGAGTCTCTCTAATTTTTCTGGTGCAGCCTAGAAGCTCTGCCCAGCTAGTATCAATCGAAGGCCAGCAGGGGCAGGGACTCAAAAGAGCAGACAGCCATGGTGGGCATGGCTCTGGAACCACAGGAAGAAGGGGATGGAGAGTGAGTCACAACAAAATGAAGAGAGTCACCACCACACGGGCCTTAAGTGGACACATGGGGAACACCCAGGTCAATCCATGGAACAGGGTGATATGTGGGTAACTCATTGCTTTTAACGAATAGGCTTTGTTGGGGAAGCAGTTTTAGGGTTACGAAACAGTGAAGCAGAGGGGGCAGAGGGTTCCCACATTCCCTCTCAGCCTGCCCATCTGTGCACCCCTAGACGTTCCCCGATGATGAGGACCTTGCATTGGCTGGTATATTTGTTACAATTGATGAGCCAATGCTGAGGCCTATTATTATTAACCAAGTCCACAGTCTACATTAGGGTTTGCTGTCTGTGCTGGGTATTCTGCGGATTTCAACAAATCGTAATGTCATGAATCCACCACCACAATAATACATGTGGCCCTAAAATTCCCCTGTGCTCTGTCCTCCCTCCCGTCCAGCTCCTGGCACACACTGATGATGTCTGATTTTATAAAACACTGTCAGAGTGCTTAACATGTACCAAGGACATGCAGAGGCCATTATTTGCATGACTTTATCCATCCTCCTAACAATCTGTGAGGAAGTTATTATTCTAATCCTCATTTTAAAATAAGGATCGAGGCACAGAGAGTGTGTGACTTGCCTGCGGTCACACAGCTGGTGAAGGGCTGCAATGAAACCCACCATCTGGCCCCGGTCCTTGCTCTTCCCACCGTGCCGTAGGGGCAGACGGGGATCCAGCTGTGAGTTATGGATGAGCATGGGGTGCGGCAGCAGAGACAGTTATCCAACACAGTTCTGTGCTGCCAAAGACGAAGGGTGTCAGGTTAAGGAAAGATGACAAGGTAGACCAAAAATTACAATGCCCATCATCCTACAACCATTTCTCTTAGGACATAGACCTGATGCCAGAGAGTGTCAAAAAGTGCAAACGACTGAGCACTTGCCATGCGCTGCGTCTCGCTCAAAGCCTCTGATCAGAATCATCTCATGTGACCCTCAAAACAACCCCAAGAAAGCCGCACCAGAATCATCCCAGCTTTGCGGAAGCACACCCCATGCTAGAATGCGTCTGTGAGTTGCTGAATCTGAACACGTGTTGAATTGAGGGCTGGGATTTGAACCCAGGGGTGTCCCTCCTGGCCCATGCTCCAGCCCCTGTGCTCTCTTAGACATGGACTAAACTGAGCTGTGAGCCATGAGCTGTGAGCTGTTCCAGCCAGGGCTGTCATGACCTGTGCAGGTCACTTGACCTCTCTGGGCCACATTTGCAAAAGGTTTCTGTGGGTCATTCCAACCCTCAGATCGGAGTCCTCTTTCAATCCATGATGCTAAATCTCCATGTGCATAAAATACATGGATTATTGGTGCAGATCTAGCTCGAAAACTGAAAACGTTGGTTCTTCTTTGGAAAAAAGCATCAGGTGTGACCTGAGCCCAGGGAGTCAGCCCTCACCAGGGCTCTTGTGGAGTAGAGCCTGGCTAGCCACTGGCTTCCGTGGGGTCCCACCAACGCCAGCTGGCCATGAAGACAGGGCCAGGATGCAGGCAGAGCAGGGCCGGGACCTTACCTGACTGGGGCCATCTCAGTGCCTGCCCTGGTGGGTCGCAGGCCCCTCCACTGGCTGCTGTCACCGGGCAGGAGGCTGACACAGACTGGATCTCCTGGAGCAGTTCCACCAGGTAGGGACCAGCCACAGGAAGGGGTCAGGCCATTGCTCTTATAGAAATTGTTCCGGAAGAAGCATTATACCTTAAACAGGGCACTTCAAATGATGGGGGCATCAGTCTGTCCTTAGGCCCAGCCATCGATATGTGCGGAGATGAATAGGTCTTGACCTGTTGAGTGATGGGGAGCAGGCAGCTGGTGCTGTCTGGCTTCCCAGCTCAGTAAAGCCTCCATCACTCTGTCTGTAAAATGTCCAGGTTCTCCTAGAGAATGGTGGCTCCCTCTGTCTGAGCCAGTTGGCGAGCAGAGCCCCTGCAGTAACTCCCGGGCCCACGTTCTCATCAGAACCTGGAGTCCAGGCCACTGTCTGCTTATTTAGGAGACTGCAGCAGCCATGATTCTCAGCCTCAGGAATTAACCCTGTTTTCAAGGTCGATGGCTGTCCATCCCCTCACCTGGTCCCTACCTGATCTGATCCTGTCTCCCTAGCCCATCCTCTCCAAAGCCTTTCAAGTTTGAAGTCAGCTGCACTGATGGGTCACACCTGAGTTCCACCTGCCCAGCCATCAGGAGATGGATCTGGCCTGGGTCCTCGCAGTTCCTTCCTTGTATGATCATGACAGCCTCAGTGTAGAGGTCCCTGTGAAGAGGGTAGCTGCCCCCAGTACCCAGCCCTGTGAGGAGAGGTAGCTGGCCTCAGTACCCAGAGAGCTGTCACTGTCACTTGGGGAGAGGTGGCAGCTCCAGGAGTTGGACTGGGACTGGAAAAGAGAGTGGAGGAAGCTCATGAGGAAAGTGGACTGCCCAGCCAGCAGGCATGGTCAGAACGGTGTTTCATGAACTCTTTCTAACTGGATGGTGGTGGAGAAAGAAAGGGCTGCCCCAGCACTCACAGGTTCCTGGTGGCTCCAGGAATGTGAGCCATAAACAGGTGGGGCCATACATGTTTTTCATTCAAACACTCGTTGAAAACACACTTTCCAAAGACACGGAATCAACCCCAGTGTCCATCAGTGATAAACTGGATACAGAAAATGTCATACATAGGTATCATGGAATACTATGCAGCCACAAAAGGAACAAGATTATGTCTTTTGCAGGGACATGGATGAAGCTGGATGCCATTATCTCTAGCAAGCTAACACAGCAACAGAAAACCAAATACTACACATTCTCACTTATAAGTGGGAGCTAAACGATGAGAACACACGGACACATAGTGGGAAACAACACACATGGGGCCTGGAGGCGGGCAGGGCGAGGAGGGAGAGCATCAGGAAGAACAGCTAATGATGCTGGGCTGAATACCTGGGTGATGGGATGCTCTGTGCAGCAAACCACCACGGCACATGTTTATCTATGTAACAAATCTGCACATTCTGCACATGTAGTCCGGAACTTGAAATAAGAGTTGGAAATAACAGTAAGAAAACGTCCTTTCCTCAGGCACTGACCTAGGCTCTAAGCATGTGATGATCAATTTAGCAGGGTGAACGGGCATGTGGGTGAGACCATGTGTGATTTGTGCAATCATACTGGATACATGGGCCCGAAAGGGAGGGCCTTTGTCCATCTGAGGTGGCCACTTCTCACTTGCTCTGGTTTGGGTACAGAATTGTCCAAATGTGTTCTACAAGCTGCGAGCCTCCCATAAGATGATGTAAGGAATATCAAAAGCTTTGGTGCTGAAGAACATTCTCAACGCACTGCACTAACGCAGCTCAAGCACTCCTTTCTACAAGGCTGGTTGACCGTTCACATGCTGATGTGATCGGGGTCATCAAGATCAGGGGTCACCAGGGGTCCCACAACACCATGAGATCACGAGACCCACTCTTCAATGGACTTCTCTAGGGATCAGTCCACAGAGCACATTTAGGAAAACTCTGGATTGGATACTTCCTCGGGCTCCTTTCAGCTCATAGATTCCACATGCTATCTACAACTGGTGGGGCCGTCCCTCAAACTGTATAACTCTACCCGCCAAGTTCTCCCTCCTCACTCCCAGCTCCCCTGCAGACAATTCTCCCCACTTCTACCAAAAAGCAGGGCCCCAGAGCTTCTGACCGGCACATTCCATCCCGGGCATCCTGAGAAACTCCCAGTGGCTCTTTGGACATCAGGATCATGCTTATATAAGTCCATTATAACCACCTCCTGGACAAGATGCTTATTCATTTGATGCCAAAGTGAAATGACACAGACCTCTTCATCCTCTGTTTTCTTATCTGTAACTTGGAGATCCTGTTACGACCTACTCTGTAGAAGTGCTGTGATGGCTAAATCAGGGCTGCCAGAAAAACACAGGGTACCCAGTTCAAAATATGCTTTCAGATACACAGTGGACAGACTTTCAGTGTAAGCATATCCCAAATACTGCATGAGGCATACTTACACCAACATTTTTGTTATGTATCTAACATTCAAATACAACTATGCAACCTGTGTTTTCATTTTCTAAACCCAGCAACCCTAATTAAATTATGTAAAGCAATTCACACCGTACCCGGCATACGAATAAACTCAGTGATTGGTGCTAATGATAGTTACATTTGCTTATCGGTCAGTCTGTGGTCCTGGGCTCCGACTTTGAGACAGAGAAATCTCTTATTTCCATCTCTGAGTCCTTGGTGACCAGGTTAGCAGCTGGAGTGTGGGCAAAGCCATGCACTGTGTGTTGAATTAAACGGTAGCCTGGAATTCAGAGCTTCTTAGAAGGACAACAGTGCATGATTATGATCCACCATCAATCGCATCCCCCTTCCTTTTTCCCTGTTCTGCTACAGTGGAACTCACGGTGGCAAGTTTAATTGTTCATTATTCAGCAAATACTTGTGGTATTCCTACCACTTCCTGGACATTTCATCATATATAGGGAGAGAAGAGATGCATCAGAGATAGGCCTTTCTCTCTAAGGGAAAACAAGAAGTCACCCAACCAGTACCTTGATGCGGTGTGGAGTATATAATCCTGCTATATTGAGGAATGAAAAGGACTTCGGTGGCTGTAGAAAGCTGCGCGCATGTCCTCAGCCAGGGGAAGAGTTCACGCACTGACAGAGGAGGGGAGGCATGGGAGGGTACAGAAATGTGAAGGCTGGTGGCTGTAGAAAGCTGCGCGCATGTCCTCAGCCGGGGGAACAGCTCACGCACTGACACAGAGGAGGGGAGGCATGGGAGGGTACAGAAATGTGAAGGCTGGTGGCTGTAGAAAGCTGCGCGCATGTCCTCAGCCGGGGGAACAGCTCACGCACTGACACAGAGGAGGGGAGGCATGGGAGGGTACAGAAATGTGAAGGCTGGTGGGGGTGTTAATGCCCCGTGGCTGCCGTCATGAAAGAGGAAAAGCCTGGTGGCTTAAAGCAATCAAAATGTCATCTCACAGTTTCAGAGGCCAGAAGTCTAAAACCAAGTGTCAGCAGGTCCCCACTCCCTCCAAAGCCTCTGAGGGAGCTCAGGGAGCATTTCTTTGCCTCTTCCAGCTTCCAGGGCTGCAGGCACTCCTGCGCTCACATCTGCGTCCCTCCAGTCTCTGCCTACATCTTTCCACTACCTTCCATTCTCTGTGTGTGTCTCTTATAAGGACATTTACCTTAGATTTAGGGCCCGGCCAGATAATCCAAGATGATCTCATCTAAAGATCCTTAATGTAATCATATTTACAAAGACCCTTCTTCCAAATGAGGTGACTTTCCCAGGTTCCAGGGCTGGGACATGGATGCATGTTTTAGGGCCACCTTGGGTGGAAACCCAGGATGATGGGGCTAAGGAGCTGCTGGAGAGGAGTTGGAAAAACGGGTGTGGAGCCACATATGAAGGGTTTTCTGTGTGAGGCTGAGTGCAGGCTTTATGCTATAGGCCCTAGGGAGCCATACATGGTTTCATCCTGAGAGTGGCTTGCTTGGAATTGTATCCTGAGAGGCGCACTAGGGTAACACATTCAGGGGAAGGGGAGCCAGGAGAGACAGGCTAGGAGGGAAGGTCCAGCAGACAAAGGGCTTCAGGGAAAGGACCCCACCCGCCGTCCCCTCCCAAGGGTCTCTAACTCCACAATTGCCCATCCACTTCCCCTCAGTGAGGCCCCAGCCCAGGACCATAGTCAGGCCTCTTTCTGCAGAAAAGGGAGGCGCTGCCAGTCTAATCCTGGTTCCATAGACAGTGTCTCTGCCTTATGAGGAAAAGGGATGCAGTGCTCAATGTGGGAGCCACAACAATTAAACCGTTTTTGAAAGCAGCCCCCAAGACCCTCCCCTGTGCCACCTGGCAGGAACAGAACCCCAGGCCTCTTCCAGGAAGGAGATGAAAAGCTTTTAGTTCCATCAGTTACAGAAAGAAAGGCCATCGAGGCAGCCACGAGCTCAAGTGACCTCAGCGTCCTCTTTCCCTGTATTCACTGGTGAGAAAGCTCTGTGAAGCGTTCCAGGGAAACAGGCCACCTTCACACAGTGACACAAGGACCACTCTGCCTTGGCAGAATTAGACTGTGCCTGGGACGTTTCCCAATCCTTCCCCCCAAACCCACTTTGCGGCAGAATGCTCTGCTCCCTCAGGAGTATCCCTGAAATCTGTCTGCCTGGAGGAAAATCCTGAGTCTCCTGGAACAGGCCAAGTCCCCACGCTGTGCCCTTGTGCAGACCACACCCCCCCCAGTATCATGGTTTGCAATGAAATACCCAGGCAGCCCTGAGGTCTTTTGATCCCTGCAGACCCACTCTCCCGCCCTGCTCTGCAATCCCTGTGAAGTTATGGACTGTGTTTTGCTCACTGCTGCATATCCCAAGTACCGCTAGGTTCTCTGTACACCGCGGTATGAGTAGGCTCTCCAGCACAGAGCGGATGCTCCTGCAAAAACCACTGGATGAGGGAAAGAATGGACAAATGGCAGCCACGGAGCCATAGGCCTCGGGTATGGAAGTGTGGAGCAAGACAGCATCTGCCTTTGAGACATTCACATTTTGCTATAAAAGGAGACATGATTTCCTAAAACAGACAAATGAGCAGAATACGTCAGTATATTTGGCGTATGCATACGTATGCATATCTGAAGAGAAACATGGGGCACCCGGCCTTCCTGAACATCCAGGGAAGCGTCTCAAACTGGCAATCCACTAATAAGTCCTCAGGCACCGAGCAGTGAACACAGTAGCTGGAGGGGGCTTCACTCTAGGAGGCGAGACCTGGCTTCACTCTTTCCCTCCTGTCCATGCGGAAGCCCATGGACAGCGGAATGGCCTAATTGATCCCCTGCCAGCCAAGTCTTGGTTCCAAGAGGCTGCAGCCTGCCTGTTTGGAGCTGGACGGAAGGGTCTGCTCTGCCCGCCCCACGCGAGCTCCGCGGAAGGCACCTGTTTCTGAAGGCTCTCACTGCACGTGCTCCGCTGGAGCGGGGCTCTCATTAGGAGAGGCAGGCTGCGTCACGGCAGGGCAGTGCTAATTGGATGTGGTTGAAGGCTCAGGAAGGGAAGCAGAGACAGTTACTGACCTGTACCCAGAACTGATGACGACACAGTAATGCGATCGCCCAGACACTGCGGTGCTGCCTCTCCTCGCTCGACCCCCTCTTCTCTGTAATGTAGACATCCGCCTATTTTTTTTTAATCTTCTTCTATCAACCGTTACATCTGCCTGTGAAACAACTGGGAAGGATGCAGTGTCCATTTTGCTATAACTCCAAGCAGAGGAGAGGAGAGGAGAGGAGAGGACAATACTCAGGTCAGATTTTCAGAGGAAGGCCCATACATTCCATGCCAACTTCATCCAGGAAAAACCTGAAAATAATTTGCACAGATGTTAACACCAAGACATGGACTGAAACTGCGGCTTAGAAGCACCTTCCTGTTTATTCCTCTCAGCCGCTGGCATTCAGAATTATTTTTTAGTAATAGAAGCAATTATCTGGTACATTTCTAGAAAGAACGCTTATGCATACAGGGTTGTTCAGCACCTCACACTCAGGAACTGCAGCCCAGAGAGCCAAATGACTCGCTAGGCAGAAACAGGAGTGTGGGCACCGGGCGTGGTGTTCATGTTTGGTGTGTGCACATGTGTGTTGTTTACACGTGAATGTATGACTGCTTACATGCATGTGTGGTCATCAGCACACATGTGACACACACATATGTATGTATGTAACTGGTGCACACTTGCATGCTATGCATATTCACGTGCATTGTGTACATGTATGTGAGGTCTATGCATACAACTGCACATGTAGCTATGTGCATCGATAGGTGCACACATGCAGTACACACAGGCAGTGTACATGTGACTGTGTGTGCCTGTGGCTGTGTGCACCTGTATGTGTATGGCATGTGTGGCATGTGTGCACTTGTACAGTCCACATGTATGTGTGTCCACATGCATGTGTGGTATGTGCATGCATGTCACTGTGCACTCTCATGTGTGTGCACTGTGCCTGTGCTTGTATTCCTTTGAGGCTTCAGATTATGCATCTGAGTGTTTCTAGAGAAACACCATGGGACACAGGGTCCGGGAAGTGCCTGGGCGGGAAGCTCGGTGACCCAACCAGAGGTCTGGGTTCATGTGGTACAGCTGGGAAAGAAGATGCTGTGGGCAGATGCCCCACTTGAGCCTAAGGCCCTGGGGCTGGCAGCCTGGGCAGGAGGCCTGGCACAAAGCAGTCCCCTGGCTGCTTCCGTGTGGCAGTGGGGAGGGAGGAGGCATTTTGAAACTCTTAGTAGTCAGCTTTAAATAGTCATGCACAGACAGGTCTCCAGGTGCCAGTAGGAAGTGAGTGGTGAGGGACTGTAGAAAGGGAGGGGAGCACTCTTCTAAAGAAGCTGGCCAGGATCAGGGTAACAACAACAAAATGTCGCTTTGATGGTTTCAGAAGACAATAGCTCCTCCTTGACCTAAATGCCGACTATAGAGAACTGCAAACCTTAAATTCATTTGGTCTCAAACTCCTACTCAGGGAAAATCCCTGGAATGATCTAGAAGCCTGGAAATGTGACCATGTGCACTATGCAGAGAGAGAGAGCCCCGGGTACCTAACCCATGGCACGTTTTCCTGTCCATCTGCCTCCTTCATTAAGACAGGAGTTGCCAGTGGGACCTGTGTCCCTGATCCCAGACTCTAAGAATCACAAATCATCTATCTTTGTAAAAGAGAAACCCAGGGCTGACTCCCACCAGACCCGTGGCAACCATAGCATGAGAGACCCAGCCAAGCAGTGGCCAGATGACAAGAAGTGTGGTCCCTCACCACTCAGGACACTTGTGTGTGCCGTGGCTCACAGCTGTACGCAGACCGGCCGGCAGGGCTCAGGGAGGACAAGCAATGTGGTTGCTGGCAGGAAATCTCAGTCAGCAGCGTTGCACCTGCCGTGGGTGCTGTGGCCAGGCAACTCACCGTGCCCCTGCTGCTTGCTCTCTTTTGCTTCCTTTGCACAGCATTGCGTCAAGTCTAAACTTCCAGTGGTGTTTTTTATTCCAGGCACACCTTGAGGAAGGTCACAAGGTCCCTTTGGAAAAGAGATCGGAGGACAGCTTAATGAAACTTCAAGAAGCACCATTTCACATAAGGAATGAGCTTCCAGGTGGCCTTCTGCTGCCCCCTTTAAGAAATGTCCCCATCTTGAGAATGGCAAACTCAGCAAAAGGAAATGAAGATCTTCCAAAAGCTACTGAGAAGCCATCAGAAATTTACATGATGAGAATTCTTGAGTCCGGAACCTTTCAAAAGGCCCAAACTGCAGTCCAGTGCTGGGAGGGACAGCTCCGGTGTCATTTCTGCAATGACAGGGGGTGTGCCCCCACTCCCAGGAATTCACACGAGGCCCAGTAGCCTCCCTGCTAGAGCATCTGGGGGGCTTGGGCACAGGAACCTGTCTCAGGGGAGAGGGCCTCATGTCAGCACCTGCACACCTCCGGCCACCCGCCCACGTCACCCAAGCACAGCCTGGCACTCCATCTTCTTACAGACCTCTGGTTTATTGAGAGGCCACTCAAAGTCATTTGCAGCTGATCTTCCACACCTGCCATTAAGCAGATAATTAAAGGAGGGGAAGCCTGGACCAAGGGTGTTCTGTGCACCCCTTCGGCCTGTGTGTGTGCTTCTATGAGGCACCCCAACGTGGGTCCAATCTGCAGAAGAATTCCGACTCTTGCTCACAGGTTGCACCACTCCACCACTGCGGGCGTGCCTCCTGGGGATCACTGTTTTCATAAAGTATAGAGTGAATTCCAGGTGATTCCTAGAGTCACAGAAAGCCGCAATGTCCAAGTCATGGCTCCCAGGGCTGGGTGCATTCATGCCCCTGCACAGACCTTGTGTGAGGAGGGACAAGGGGCTGGGCACAGCAATGCCGCCTAGGTAGAGGCCCTCTGAATGAGGACCTCGAGGCAGCATGAGTCACAGGTGCCTGTGCAGGTCCAGCTGCAGGATCACCTCCAGGGTCCAGTAGATACGGAACAGGAGGAAGCAAGTTCTTCCTGCTCCTTTCCTGGATGAGCCTGATTTGGCATTCAGCAGATTTATGAACTCTTCCATGGATTATGGTGTGCCAGGGGATGGACCAACGTTACCATCTGCCTAAGGGTTCTCTGTCCATCTTAGTTTACCTTGAATGAAATACAAATAAAACCTTACATTTGTATGATGCTTTATGGTTTATATGGTATTTCTGCAGGCATGATTTCCTCATCCCCCAAACCTGTGCAGTATGGTGGGTCTTTCTATCCTTGCCCTGAAATGTGACTTACCCAAGAAAGTCGCTAGAGTGGACCAAGCAGGTGTCTCAAGGCCAGTCCTTCTGCCAGCTGGTACAGGGCTCTTTCCACCACACCCCAGGCACCCAGATAATCTGGCTACTTTGCCAAATTATTGAACAATGAGGCTTCTTTAAAACAGAGGTCTCATTGCCTGAGGAGGTGTGTGGGGCTCCAGGATGGGCAGAGCAGGAGTTGGCAGCTGGGCCAATGCAGGCTTCACTCCAGAGTCCCCATGGCTGGGGTGAGAGGTCATGTGCTCGCTCTGGGCTTCGCAGTAAGGGGATTGGAGTGGACATCCCTTCAGAGGTCCCTCTGTCTATTTCTAAAAAGCATTAGAAAAGAAGTTGGAAGGGCTGAATAAATGCTTAATTTTTTGAAGTTCAGAACAATCTTTTGGTGAACACATTCTAATGGGAAGTAACCAAGTGTTATTCCTGAAGAAATGTGGTCCCCCCTATTTTTTAGATGTAAAATCTAAATACAGTTGCTAACTCACATAGCTGCAGTCACAGAATGTGGCCGGCTGGGGGTAGGGGGAGTTGAGGGTACTCTCTGTCTGGGTTCTGGGTGGCGAGAACACAGGCTGAAGCTGGATGGGAGCGCAAAGAGTGCACATATCAAGAACTTCAGGACACAGACCTGGAAAGAAGCCGCTTGGGAGCAGAGCCCTTGGTGCTCATTTCTACTGAACTCCTCAATATGATTCGATGCAGCTCCCGCCCACACCATCCAGGAATAGGACTTGGAGCTTCTGTCCAATAGCTTCGAGAGTAATTGGGGCCTTTTTTGGTATTTCAGCTTAAGAGAGATGTAAAGGCCTTCTCCTGTCCAGGGAGCAATCTCCCCAAGGTCACCTCAGGATGACCTGTCCCTGGGCAACGTGGGAACAAGGGAGAGAGTGGAGAAGCTAAGGACAGTTAAGAACTATGGCCACAGGAGGGTGGGAGTGGGGAGGAGAGTGGCTTTGAGGTTCTCCTGAAGCCTCTGAGTCCCACTGTCACAGTGGCCCAGAGGCTAGATTTAGGAAGGTTCTGTTACTCTAAAAAGTGTCTCGGCAACATCCTAAATCTCCCAATGAAGATATCCGTCTGTCTGATGAGCTCTTTGGACGCATGTACAAATATCCCAGGAAGAATTCAGAGGAGGAAACCTCCCTGTCACAGAAGGACTCTGTTTAATCAGACTGTCTTCCGCACCTCCCAGAGACAAGGACTCAGAGAGCGTTTTCCAAAGTATGTTTTGATGAGCACTTTGTTTAAGAGACACTTCCTGAAAAGACTATAGATAGGACTTCTCAGAACCTTGTTCACTTTGCTTACCCAAAGTTTCCAAACTGCTTTGACTATATGACCATTTTTGCCACTGGGCCTTTGCACGTGACTTGGGAAATGCTGCACTAAGGAGAGAGAGTTCATCTTAGAGTTCCCTTGGTCTGAGCAAGAGTTCTCTCCCTTTGGAGACCAGGCCCAGGAGGACAACTTGTAGAGGAAGTGGTCCCAGGGTCCAGGGGAGAGTGAGGAGGAGTGGCAGACATATAGCCAGCTCTTCCTGGTCCTCACCCGCCGACTCTCTCCACTAAGACACCAGACTTCCTACCCTGTGCCACAGCCTTGCAGGCCCATTCATTTGAGAATCTCACCATCACTCAGTGTTTCTGTTCTTTGTTTTTTTGTTTTTGTTTTTTTGTTTTCTTGGTTTTTTTTTGAGACAGAGAGTCTCCCTCTGTTGCCCGGGCTGGAGTGCAGTGTCACTATCTCGGCTCACTGCAACCTCCATCTTCCAGATTCCAGTGATTCTCCTGCCTAAGCCTCCTGAGTAGTTGGGATTACAGGTGTCTGCCACCATGCCCAGCTAATTTTTGTATTTGTAGTAGAGATGGGGTTTCACACCATTTGGCCAGGCTGGTCTCGAACTCCTGACCTTAGGTGATCCACCCACCTCGGCCCCCCATAGTGCTGGGATTACAGGCATGAGCCACTGTGCCCAGCCTGTTCTTCGTGGTCTTAAGCACCAGAGCAGCCATCCCGGTGACTGTACACACACACACACACACACACACACACACACACACGGAGAGCTTGCTGAATGTAACAAACAATAGTTTTGTGGGATTACAACTGGATCTTCTCCCACCAAAACTGCTTGAGCAATCCTGGAGGCTCCAGGGGCGGCTGCTGTGAGCCCCAGGCCCTCTCCTTATGTTTCCATCCCTGGTATACTAAAGGGAAGGCACGAATAACCTAGTCATCACTGGGCACAGAGGCTTCTCATTTGTCCTCAGATAATCTCCTCTTGTTCGGCTACAGTGAGCACAGGTTAAATGGAGAACCTACAAAATTGGAATTTGCTTTCAGGCTGACCATGATGGAAAGACAATGGTAATGAAACAGAACGTAAGTTTGATGTCTGGGTATGCGTTTCACGTGACTCCATCTGAATTTTTTTAAGTCCAAAATATTTGTGATTAAGCTCGCTCATGACCAAATTAAATCGAGATGCCTCTCATTTCACACAATAGGCATGGTCCTGAGAAACTACATGAGAAAAGAATTTTTAAAAATCAAATTATATTTTTCAAAGTACTTTGAGAGCTTTCTATTTAAAAGAATCCCACAAGGAATCCTCCCTTAGAATGAAGAGTGTTATTGTAATGCAAATGATCACCTCCTAATTTATCTGTTTTCTAAATTCAAATAAACTCTAGTTTATTCAGAATGGTCAAAGAGCAGGGTCTTGTGGTTAATTGAATATTCATGTTAATTTGGAGTCAGCATATATACCATGTGTTGATTACCAATTTTCACGAAACAAGAATATAATAAAATACAATAAAATACACTTAACAATGAAATGATGCTGAACCTAATTACTTTTTCTTTGATACTCCAAAGGCATGCAGGACCTCGAAGCACACAGGCTGAGTTTTGAGAAAGAGATTAGGCTGAATTGTACTGAGGCTGGGACAGGACATGACCTGGGAGCTTTGGTTTTGACATCGATGTTTTTAAGTTTTTTTTTTTTTTTTTTCTTTTTTTGCCCTCATCTTGTTTCAGAAAAGAAAAACAAAAGCCCTGAAGCTCAGAGTATATTTTTTCATGTCCTAGAAATGTGCGGTCTCCAGCTCTCTGGGTCGTTTCAATGTGGCATTGACAACATGGGCACAGGTAGACCCCTTTTTCAGGAAGCCAGTCAAATTCAGAAAGAAAAGCAAGACTGAGCTGTTTTTCTCTGCTGGCTATCTAATGAGGTGCAGAAAAGGCCAACAGTTCTGGAATAGGCCACACTCACAGACAGTGCCTGCCCTAGGAATAGATGGTGATCTCGATTTCACATAATGATGAAGGAAATGATTCGTTTCAAAAGCAAAGCACACAGCACCCATCCCCCATCCCTGAAACAAAGTCTTATCCTTTTGCTTCTCTCCAAATACCCTTCTATCCACACCGCCGGCTTGAACTTGTTAAGCACACTCCAGCCCCAAAGTTCTTGATGCTTTAAAATCCATTCCCTTCCCTGTGGTTTGTTAGAACTGCTTTTCCAAGGAGTCCAGCAACCATCTATTCCTATTTAAGCAAATAAGGTTAGCTGCCTTTTGCCATTCACAATTCAACAGTCCTCCTAAATGAATTTTTCCAAAAGTAATTCAAATAAAAGCTTGGTTGCCACTACTCTTTTCTGAGCCACAAGATTGAATAAGGCATCTGAATAAAAATGTGTATTACAGCCTTCTTTAATATTTAAGCATGACATTCATTGATTTGTTTCTTGTTTTCTGCAAACCTTGACAACATGATAAAATAAATCATAAGAACAAAATATAGTGGTAACATCTTTTATGGACTTCACATAGTCATCAATCTCAAGCTGTGAGTGAATTATCAGTACAGCAAAAAGATCTATGTTTTAAGATCTCCAATAGCACACTAGCTGGGGGTTTTTCACAAGCAAACTCAAGGCGAGTGACTGATAAGCATCATTATTGTTTTCTGAGAGTCTAGTTTATGGTGTGTAGTGGAGGTGTTGGCATATATGTTTCGGAAGCAAAGGTTTGATCAATTCTAAGTAGACATCTACCAACATATAAAAAATATAACAAGCCTTCCTGCTGAGCAGAATTATAGTATCCGCCACCCCGTGTCAGCCTGACAAGCCCCGTGTTGTGCTTCTGATTATATTTAATACAGAATTAACCTTTCTTAATGTGATAACTCTGTGCGAAACATGGATCAAACTGTAGATATCTGGACATGTTCCCCATTTTATGTGTCTTTTGATTTTTAGCAACAGCATTGTAAATGCAAAAGGAAAAAGAAAAAAAAACAGGAATTGTCATCTAATTACCACCCCTTGAACATATATAAACAAAAAACTGGAGAAACAATAACCTATTCCAAAGGTGACCCAACCTAGAGCTGGTGCTAGCTAGAGTTTAGAATAATGGAAAAGAGTCTGAAGATTGTAACACCAAGCACAACACAGCCTTTACAAAATCATCACTGCCTACAGCTGTAAGACTGTGTCCCCACCATGCCCTCTCCAGGGAGCCTGCAGCCACCGACCCAGCCATTTGTGAACCCACCACAGGGCCTCTACATATTTGCAAACACCTGAACCAGCGTATTCCAAGTGCAGTCTTGTTCTTTTAGCATTATGTTCTTGCAATCTAAATGATACTTCCTTTTTTAAAAAAAGTTGCAATTTCTTGTGTGTGGATGGTGGCCCTCTATGGGGCTGAAGGCTTTAAGGGAAAAATCACCAACAAGCGATACGTAAGCAGCAACGAATTCAATTGCAGCAAACCACAACAAGAGGATTATTCAGCGAGATTCTCCAAATCATGATCAACACTTACTCCTGGTAAGGCAGAAGAACACACTGAAGATCTAGAAAGGACATTCCAGGGCACAGAACGGCATCGGTGGATGTACCAGAGCTTTCTTTCCATCTGGAAAATGGGTTAATGACAGCTTTAGATGTGGGAGGCTTCAGTCTCTGGGTTGCAGGAGGAAATACTAAGATGTTTTCTGACATCTTTTTTTCTATGTTGAATAAATGTGGTTTCCCACAAAGTCCCACAGTGCTTTGCACTCCATAAATATTAGTCCTCTTCCCTCACAACTTGAACTTCATGAAATATGATGCGGTGGTCCACTAGAGCACAGCTGCGCGTTCGTGGGTCTGGAGTCTCAGGCATAGCTCATTTACATAGGTGGTACACCATTCATCACCCTCATCATTAATTCAAGTCAATTACACCATTCTGAAATATCTCCTCTTCGAGGCATGTTGCATCATTACCACCTACTTTTAATAAAATTATACTCACTCTCCCTTTAGTTGAGTCACTGTAACTTATGATGGTTTTTTTTTTCTCTCTTTTCTCACTATTCTAACCAATTAAAGTCACTATGATTTTCTTTACTCGGCCTAAGAGAAATTACCATCAGTGTTATTGCTTGTTTGACATTTTGGTTTTCCATTTGTTAAATTTTATTAGCAATATTGGAAATGTGAATTACTGTATCTTTGCAGCCAGGATGTTCTTTTGAGGAGTTCACACACCATTGGTGGCACTATATACAGCCATTGTAAACCTTTCAGCATCTACATTTCGATGGGGGCTGCCCAGGCACTACCATAAGGTGATTGGGAAGAAATCACAGCTAATGCAGAAAATACCACGGGGAAGACCAAAGAAATGTGAAGCTGGTGATGGCCCAGGGGTCCCTCAGCCTGAATGGCTTCTTCCTGCAGGTCCCTGATTTTCAGAGTCAGAAAAATTGAAGCCTCTCCATTGAGCTCACCCTTGTTGCTAAAATGTCTATATCTACCTGGGGAAGGGCTTTACTGAATTAGATGATAAGCCAAACATGGGTCAACTGAACTACAGACCTGCTTTGCATTTGATTCAAGCCTTTTTGATTTCCAAGTCAGAAAACCAAGAAATGTCTAGAGGGACTCTGTGCACTTTGGATAAACAGAGTAAGAAACAAATTGTTAACCAGCCCGAACACACACACAACACTCCCACCACCACCAAGGCTCACTCAAGCACGGCATGTCCTCCTTGAAACCAGAGAAGGCTGGCTCACCAAGTCTCAGGGCCATCCCAGAGTCATAAGGCAGTCAGGTATTTTCTTGTGATATCTAATTAAACTTCTTGAGCTGGAACTAATTTGCTAAGTTTGGCTGGGGTGGTGGTGTTGGTCATATCACCGTAGGTAGCAGATACTTAAGATTAACCTAGAATGAGTCCACTAGGCATGGACTGTGCCTGTGGTGTTCATGCTATGTCCCCATGCTCTGCACAGTACTTGGTGTAGAATGGGGCTCACTAAGAACCAGCTGCTTCATCCAGGTACAGCTCTCTAAATGCTGAGTTCAGCACACCTGGATGCAAGTGTTGGCCTCACACCTCCGTGCCTCTGTTTCCTCATCTGTAAACTGGGGATGATGCTAGTGCTCACCTCAAAGAGCTGCTCTTGGATTAAACACTGATATTTGTGGTGTGTGTATATATATTTACACATGTGTATGTATAGATGGAGGCGGAGACAGACAGCAGCAGCAGAGAGAAGAGAGGGAATAGCACGATATCCACTATGTAGCCTGTTCTCAGAAAAAGAATACGCCGTCATCCTTTTGATTTGGGGTTAGCATTGATCACACCTCATTGACCTGGCATACTGAGCTGACTCGTTCCTGAACACATCTTGAGGTCCTAAAGAGGTCAATTTAAAAGTCATGTAGGAAATTCGATGTTTGGGACAAGCTTATGTGTCCTCCATAATTTCCTGTATCTTGTCACCTGTGCCTTCTCACCACCAGAAAAATCCACACCGAAGAGTGTCTGTGAAGAGCAAGGACTTCACAGAGGAAAGAATCCGTGAAAACCTCCAACCTGTGCATAAATGATACATTAGGATTTTTTTTTCTTTCTGAATACTAATATATAATTCTCGAGAAAAAAGGATCACGTGTCCCTTTCTATCTGGCAGCCTGAAAATAATCTATAATATTGCATCAATATTCACTTAATAAAAGAGGAAGTTTGCATTGCTTATACTACTTCCATTTGGCTTGCCTAGCTTTTAGATATTATGTGGAAGAGCGGTCCAGCAACACCTGTGCCTTGTCAGTCATTTAATTAAGCAAAGAAAGCTTGCTATTCATTTTATTTCTGTATATGTTAATGTTAAAAACTAATAGAAAACAGCTAGTAAATTGTCCCCTGCATATATTGGACACAGCAACAATTACTCTGGCAGAGAAGATATAATAAAAGAGGAAATTTTAATAGTATCCTTATTCCATTTATTCTCTTGGGCTTCTGTTTCAAGGTACTGTAGAAATTAACAATTATTCCTTCTCATTGTTTTTGATGATCTTTTTCTATTATGCTCCTACCTGACTTAAAATAAAAAATAATTTAAACTTACGGGTTTTTTATTCAATTTTATGGTGCCCTGAGATTTATATTCCAGGCATGAGGAAGAACTGAGAAGAATCAGAAAATAATCCAGAGAGCCTTTTCTTCTTATTTCTTGACAACTAGTTAAGGCCATGCCAGTCATTAGTACAACTGAGATTATCTTGATTTCAACTCAGAAATTCACATAATAAAAATAATTATCTTATACATCACTGTATTGACAAATATGTCTTTCTGGTACTTTAGGAATGTCTGTCATATGATATATCTAAATAGTTGCCATAGCTCTACTATATAAGGCAATTAACTGAGTTTATATGGCAAATCGTCTAAGGATTTCTCCGGAATGCTTGGGGAAATCTAACAAACTGAAATATTCTTCAATTTATTGACATGCTACTATAATACACTGAAAAAAGTAGGCCATCAATAAACAGCTTTAGTTTGAAAACTAAGATCTTATTACAAGTGTAGGGACTGTGAGGCCCCTCACTTGGTTGAAATGAAGAAGACCACTTTTATCTTGTAAAGGTTACATTTGTTCTTTGTTTGGGCAGAAAAAAATGTGGTCATGACGAACGACAATGTGCAGTCAAGACAATGGGGTTTTAAAAGGCGCGTGTTTGCCAGTGACAGTTTCACCAGAACCACTTCCGAGGAGACACTGGAACCTTATTCAGTTCAAGGCACCTTTGGTTTTCACTGTGCCTCTCATGAGCTTCTCAGACGCTGATCACTTCACTGGCCCTGGAAGGTGTGCACTCAGGGCTGTTTGACTCTTCCTGCTCCCTCCTAGGTGATTAAATCCACAGCGCCACACACCCCTCCAGGTCCAGCAGAATAGTCACCCTGGAAATGCACAGATTTCCTAAGCATGGAAATATCCACTCTTTCCTACATGCACTAGTGTTCCATTGCTCACTAAGAAATCACCACAAATTTAGCCACTTAAAAAAACACACATTCATCATTTCACCATCAAGAGTGGCCATGGCTTAGCTGGTCCTGTGCTCAGGCTCTCACACTCTGTAATAAAGAGGTCAGCAGTGAGGCTGCAGTCTTTTCTGGAGGTTGGGGTCCCCTTCCAAGCTCATGTGGCTGTTGGCAGGATTCAGTTCCTTGTGGCTGTAGGACTACAGTGCCTACTTTCTTGCTGTCTGTCAATGGAGACCATGCTAAGTACCTACAGGCTCCCATAGTTCCCTGCCACCAGCTCACTGGCTATTTACTTCCTCCAAGCCAGCAGAGAGGGTCCAGTCCTCTTTGAAGGAATTTCACCTGATTTACTCAGGCCCACTCAGGAGAATCGCCCTTGATTAATTCAACATCAAGCTGATTAGAAACCTGGATTCCATCTGCAGAATCCCTTCACCTTTAGCAAATAATGTAACCCAATCATGGGACCGACATCTCACAGGTGCAGGGCTGGGCATCTTCTGTGGTCCAGGTAGGTGACCATCACACCTGCTTTTACAAAGAGCTCAAAGCATCTCTTATTATTTAGAGAACAGCAAGGGTAACCGAGGATTATGAGGCCTGTTTTGTCTGGGAGCAAAACATTATCTGTCTCTTGGTTTGCTCTTCTTTCCCCCAAGATCCCTGCTTTCTGTAGAAAATCAGTGCAAATCCCACATCCAGAAAGTACTACCTGTGTAGCTACCTACCCCAATCTTCTTAGGAACCTTCCAGAACCATCTAAAGAGGTGTGGGGGTAGGCTAGGCAGAATATTGAGGACACGCTTCGTTGCAGGGGTGGTAGGGAGTCAGCAACAGGCAGTTACAGCTTTGCCACCAAAGAAATAGCTGTCAGGATCAGAGAGTGTATCCCATCCCCTGTGTGGCAGAGAGCAGTCTACAGCTCCACCAAGATCCTATTCAAGAAACCTCTGAGTAGCTGCCGTGCCTTTGGAGCCTGCAGTTCTGGCTGAGGGGAGTCATCTCCCAGTAACCCATGCTTGCATTTACTGAGAAGCATGAGGCCACTTTTAATATATTTTTAATATTCTGGTTATCATGCAAAGACTCATCGATGAGGAAGTTTAAGCAGTGTGCAAACAAGGCAGCCTGCTGAGTGGTGTTGAGATACCTGGCACACCATGTCAACACGATGAGCCTCACGTTGTGTTTCTGATTATATTTAATAATACAAAATTAGCCTTTCTTAATGTAACATATTGCGCCTAAATGCCATTTGTTTGAGATAAAAACATCCCTTCCCACTTTTCAGATGTATTAAAAGGACTCACGTGGTGACTAAAATTTCTAGGCATTTTCATGCATTTGCAAAACAGTAGGAAAACAGAGCAATTCTGTGAAACCAGGCAGAGAGAAGGGATGCAGAAATGGGCTTCATTACCCAAAGTCAAGGCAGATCAGTCCAGACACTTGAGGTTGGGGTGCTTAGCATTTACTTGTGGTGGGAGCACCGAGGCCACTCTATCCTGAGGGTGCAGTCCCCTTTTCTTCTTCCTTCACCCCAAGCTCAGTGATAAAGCCAGGAAAGGGTCCCCAGGCTGCAGAGCCCCACTTCATGCACTCCAGCCCACTGAGAAGCCCAGCGGGGAGCACTTAGGCAGGATCTGCTGGTAGGGGCTCCTGGAAGGACTCCAGCAATCTACCCCACATCGAGGGAGGAGAGTTGCGCCTCCAGACTGAACACACAGTAGGTTTAGTTCTCACTCCACTGTCTTGCAGGGTATTCTGACACTAGATTTTTCCATCTCCCCTTTCTGTTCTGATATAGCTTGGCAGTGTCCCCACCCAAATCTCATCCTGAATTGCAATAATCCCCACGCGTCATAGGAGGGACCCACTGGGGGGTAACTGAATCGGGGGGGCCTATGTTTCCCGTGCTGTTCTCATGATAGTGAATAAGTCTCATGAGATCTGATAGCTTTATAAACGGGAGTTCCCCCGCACATACTGTCTTGCCTGCTGCCACGTAAGACGTGTCTTTCTTTCTGCCACGATGGTGAGGCCTCCCCAGCCATGTGAAACTGCAAGTCCATTAAACCTCTTCTTCTTTATAAATTACCAAGTCTTGGGATTATTAGCAAGGTAAGAACAGACTAATGTATATCCCAAATAACTCTGAGTTCAAACATAAAATTTGCTTTCTGCTTCTGTTAAGTTAGCAAAGATCACAGGATGGAGTAGCATTTGAGTTTGAGAAGGAGGAGGAGACCCCACTTCCTGTATTTTCCTTTTTATGCTTTCTTAGGCTCAACACATTCTCAAGCAACTTTTATTAAGCAAATACCCAAGACTATGAAGACCTTTATTGACCCCCTAGTTACGCAGGACAGGACACAACAGAGGGCCCCAAGCCTACAGTCCCTACACATTCAGGCCCTTATGATGCTACGGTCCCTGGCAATCCACAGGTCTAAATAGGCAGTGCAGAGCAAGCCGCTCACGGCTGTGGGCTCCCACAGAACCTGGGGCTCAGCTGAGCTCTGATCTGAAGCTGCGAAGACAAGAAGGACTCAAAGCCACTCCCCAGTGAAAAAGGCTGATGATAGCCAAGGAGGAAGGTGAAAGGTATTTTCATGGATGGACAAGAGGAGGAAATTTTGGCTTCACAGTTTAATATGAGGGAAAGGACTGGAATATTTTCCAAATGATGATACCTGGGAATATATCTTCAAGGGGTAATTCAACAAAAGCAAAACTGTTCTTCTAGAGAGAGAAGCTAAAGCTATTTTTAGACATACTTTAGAAAACCGACATCTTGACTGACAAATACAATGCAGCGGATAAAAGTAAATATTGCAATCAATGAAACACCCCCCACAAGAAAAACAGCAATACTTTGAAATATGAAAATAAACAGGAATTTCTACTTTCACATATTAGTATATATTCATATGCATGTCATATGCAGCAAACCATGTGACTCCAGAAATTCCAGACGACCACAGCTAGACGAAGAACTTAGACTAAAAATATCAGCCCTGAAAACATTTCAAACAATAATGGAGCCTGGGCATGGTGGCTCATACCTTTCATCTCAACACTTTGGAAGGCTGAAGCCAGGGGATTGCTTGAGCACAGCTTAAGACCAGTCTGAGTAACAAAGCAAAACCCTGTTTCTACAAAGAAAATTCTTTTTAAAAATAAAATAATGGAGTTTTTTCAAATGTACACAGGAGGAATAGATTACTCAATGCATGATGTAAATAATTGGTAAACTACTTTTCAAAGAAAAGTTAGATCTTTATGGTACATCTTACAACAAATAAACTCCAGATGGAATAAAGAAGAAAACGAAAAATAGCATTATATAATAAAAGGGATAAGGCCAGCCTTGGTGGCTCGTGCCAGTAATCCCAGCACTTTGAGAGGACGGGGCGTGTGGATGACCTGAGGTCAGGGTTTCAAGACTAGCCTGGTCAACATAGTGAAACCCCGTCTCTACAAAAAAATACAAAAAAAAAAAAAAAAAAAAAGCTGGGTGTGGTGGCAGGCAGCTGTAATCCCAGTTAGTCAGGAGGCTGAGGTAGGAAAATTGCTAGAGCCCTGGGGGCGGAGGTTGCAGTGAGCTGAGATCGCACCATGGCACTCCAGCCTGGGCAACAGAGCAAGACTCTGTTTCCAAAAAAAAAAAAAAATTAAGCCAAGCGTGGTGGCGGGCACCTATAATCCCAGCTACTTGGGAGGCTGAGGCAGGACAATCATTTGAACGTGGGAGGCAGAAGCTGCAGTGAGCAGAGATCGTGTCACTGCACTCCAGCCTGGGTGACAGAGTGAGACTCTGTCTCAACAAATAAATAAATAAATGAGATAAATCTACATGATTTTTTTAAAAAAGATATATACATTTTGAGTGAGGCCTTTCCAAGCACAAGGCCTAAATAAGAAAACAGAAGAAATGACTAGAGATTTCTCTGGACAAAGATGAAAACACTGCTAAACGAAGAAATACCTAATTGAAAATTAAAATGAAAGCAAATTGAGAAACAATGTTTGCTAAATGTGTGACTAGCCTATGGTTATTACCCTGGACAGAAGAAAAGACTCAACAAATCAATAAGGAGAAGATAAATCCCTACGTGGAAAATGGGCCAGTATTGTGGCAAAGACATTTCACAAAAGAGAAACAGGAATGGTGGATAGAGGAGCGTGCGTTCACCTGGGAGCGCAGGTCTCACCGTGGTGTTCCCGTGGCGTCCTCCCTGTCGGTACCCTAGGAGAGGTTTGTTTGCCTGTTCTGTTCTGCCTTGCTCTTTAGTGGCCACAGCACTGTTCTCAAGAACCTGGTGGAAGGAAGGAGAAATTCTCCTACGTTGCTGGGTGAAAACGTAAATTGGTAAAAGCATTTTTTTTTTCTTTTTTGAGACGGAGTCTCCCTCTGTCGCCCAGGTTGGAGTGCAGTGGCGCTATCAAGGCTCAATGCAAGCTCCGTCCCCCGGGTTCACACCATTCTCCTGCCTCAGCCTCCCATGTAGCTGGGACTACAGGCGCCCAGCACCACGCCAGGCTAATTTTTTTGTGTTTTTAGTAGAGACCGGGTTTCACCATGTTAGCCAGGATGGTCTCGATCGCCTGACCTTGCGATCCACCCACCTCGGCCTCCCTAAGTGCTGGGATTACAGGCGTCAGCCACCGTTGGCAATGCATACGCAATTTATTTAAAACATGTGTAGTCTTTGAACCTAGAATTCCATTTCTAGAAATATTTCTGAGGGAAACTAGGACAAGTACAAAAAGCCCTGAGTTCATCAAGTTCAACACAGTATCATTTACAATATCAGAAACTCAAAAACATGCTACATTTGGGTCCACTAGGGTCTACCAGGTGCCTGAGCTTCCAAAGAGTGAGCAGAGTAACACCTGCCTTTCAGAAACGCTGTGAAGAGTCCACACCAAGAAATAGGTACAGAGCATGGCACATAGCCAGCCTGTATCATATTATTATTCTCGTTGTTGTTTAGCCATACCATGAAATACCAAGTGCCATTAAGAAAAATGTTGGAGAAATTTGTGTATTCACCTGGGGAAATTTGAGACACAGTAAATGCAGAGAAAGTCAGCTACAAAACCACAATGACAGGGAATTTCTATTTTTGAAAAGAAAAAATATATATATATGAATATGTATCATAAGCATTCTGAAAAGAAATAAGCAAAATGTTAATAGCACCTACCTATGGGTTCTGGGAATATGCAGTAATTCTTTATTCATAATTCTCTCTGTATTCTTATTTATCTACAATAATTATATATTTCTAGGGTAATAAAACAAATGAAATATATTTTAACTCTGAAGACGATGTAGAGACAAAGAAAATATTTACGATGCAGTCTGGGGTGGAGAGATAGACATGTGCCCCCCAGGTCAGGAGCCATCCCTCCCCACTGGTCACACGCAGGCACGAACGCCATGGAGGCCAACGGTTCTCAGCTCCAGCCTGGCCTTCTAGGAACCTCTGGAGGCATGCTTGTCAAAGGAGGAGAAGCGATTACACTTTATGCAACAGCCTGGTTAGTTTGATGTATCACTTTTCGATACTTGGACATGCAGCATGTGGGTGCCTTTATATGCTCTCGCTCTGGGCGCCACAATGTCAGGGGTGCCTTGGGTCATGAGGATATCAGAATTTTCTTGTGGTTGATGATGTTTTAATTTTCTTTACTATTGTTATAAATGGTCTTTTTATTAAAAAATTAGAAATTAGGTCATAAAAGGACCAAAGTGACAGGTTTCCTTTGGGGCCAGGGCATGGCAATCTGCGGCGGCCCCTTCCCCAACCCACATCCCCGTCAGCTCATGCCTGGGCCCCCAGACTCGCCACATCGCCAGGCACCCTGACCTGCATCAGTCTCAGGCCTCAGGTCTCGGGCCTCTGTGGGCCCCGCTCCTGCACAGGCTCTCCTGGGCCCAGAGGCCCTGGCCCCTGCCATCCCGAGTGTTCCTGCAGCCAGCATCATCGAGGCCTGCATTCCACTTCCTCTCAAGGGTCCGGGGGCCTTTCCAGAAACACCCGCCCTGATGCCCTGGGCAGATGCTGGAACTCTCTGTTGACAGATTGGCCCATGACTCCAAAGCGTCTGCCTGGCTGCCTTGTGGTGAGGTGAATCCCCTTCCCCCGAGGGGACAGGACGGGGCTTCCAGTTCATTCGTGGTCTCCCTCGAGGCCAGTCCCTCTCTCTCTCTATCTCCTGTGTGTCTGTGTCTGTCTGTCTGTCTGTATGTATGTATGTATGTGTGTATATATCTGTGTATGCATGTGTCTGTGTGTGCATATGTGTGTTACTGTGCCTGTGTGTGTGTGTGCATTGCTGTGAGTGTATGTGTGTCTGTTTCTGGGGCCATTTTGTGCATCTGTGTGTATATGAGTGCCTGTGTGTGGATGTGTGTCTGTGTGCATGTCTATGTGTGTCTATATGTGTCTGTGTGTACCTGTGCATGTATGTGTCTGGGTATATGTGTGTGTGTATTTGTGTGAATGTGTGTGTATGTGTGTCTGTGTTGTCTATGTGTGTGTTTGTGTGTCTGTGAGCAACTATATCTGAGTGTGTTGGTATGTGTTTGTGTCTATCTGTATTGTGTCTATGTGTGTGTCTCTGTGTGTCTGTGTATATGGGTATGTGTATGTCTGTATATCTGTGTGTGTCTGTGTATGTGCGTGTCTATGTATGTTTGTGTCTCTGTGTGTGTGTATCTGTTTCTGCATTGTGTCTGTGTGTGTTGGTGTCTGTGGATATATGTGGATGTATATCTGTGTGTATCTGTGTTGTGTCTACGTATGTTTGTGTCTGGGTTTGTGTGTGTCTTTGTGTATGTGTGTGTTTGTGTCTATGTGTGTGTCTCTGTGTGTGTGTCTGTGTGTCTGTGTTGTGATTATGTGTGTGTGTCTGTATCTATGTGTGTGTGTCTGTGTGTCTGTGTTGTATCTATGTGTGTGTTTGTGTCTATATGTGTGTCTCTGTGTGTGTGTCTGTGTATCTGTGTTGTGTCTGTGTGTGTGTTTCTGAGTGCATTTGTGTCTAGGTGTATGTGTGTGTCTGTGTGTGTCTGTGTGTGAGTGTCTCTGTGTCTGTGTCTGTGCGTGTCTGTGTTGTGTCTATATGTGTGTGTCTGTATCTATGTGTGTATCTGTGTTGTGTCTATGTGCATGTGTGTATCTATATGTGTGTCTTTGTGGGTGTGTCTGTGTATCTGTCTGTGTTGTGTCCGTGTGTGTGTTTCTGAGTGCATTTGTGTCCAGGTGTGTCTGTGTGTGTGTGTGTGTGTCTGTGTGAGTGTGCATGTATAGAAGGAAAGGAGATGCCCTCACAGGTTGGAATGGTGCATCTACCTGGCTTTTGAGGGCTGAGAGGACTGTACCCTAAGGGAGGGTGACTGTGACGGACGTGGACCCTAGTGACTCTGGCTGTTGCAGGGAGCACACTGGCTCTGAAAACACTGCCTGCACGGCCTGGCAGTGACACCGCACTGTGTAGACTCAGAGACCTGAAAGGCCCGGGTAGCACCCAGTGACTTGGACCAGCAAGCAAAGGGCATAAAGTAGTAGATTTTGGATAAATGCTTGACGGATGAAGTTTGCTCCTTGGGCTCATGACCAAAGGAGCCAGCTGAATTTGCACACGCTGCAAGAGCTGACCTGCTGGTGTTCCACGTGCAGACACTGAAATTCCCCCCTTGGGCGCAGCCACCTCTACTCAGGTTTTAACCAAGACAGAACTCAGGGATTCCTAAACTCAGGAAACATGATGGAAGTGTGACGTATCCTTTCCCTCTCAGTGCGGTATTGGCAGTGTATCGTCACAGAAGTCGAGAGAAGTTTTGCGGTATCTGCAACAACTACATTATGACCAGGAAATGTCAGCAATTCTCACATTTCTTCTGAAAAGGTGAAGGTGGTTTCTGTGCCCACCACAGACTAGCTCAGGGATGTGTTAA
Organism: Colobus angolensis palliatus; assembly: GCF_000951035.1. NCBI lineage: Eukaryota > Metazoa > Chordata > Mammalia > Primates > Cercopithecidae > Colobus > Colobus angolensis. Next base: position 328,844 of record NW_012115200.1, read on the forward strand.
CGAAGGGCGTATCACATGTTTCTTATATCGTCTATACCAACTATTTGGTTATTTTCATATATGACAACTGCATTTCAATATTTGATTTCATTTCACAGATTAAAAAGATCCTTCTGGGAAGGGAATCCTAAAGCCATTCCAAATGCCAGGGGGTCTGTCCAGGGCAGAGATGCCAAGGGCCCCGCCAGGGGGTGCCATGAGCTTAACACCCCATCAGTCACCAACTTCAGGTTGCAAACTGGGCAAAATGAGCATTTTCTAAGGAAATCCATCCTTACTTCATACCTCCCAGCTTCCTCAATTTAAGTGGCAACTCCAACTTTGTTCCAGCACCCGGTGCCAGGAGCTCAAGATGAAAGAAGGCCATGGGATGGAGCCAACCACAATACAGCCTTTGAGCCAGGAGAAAGAATAGACAAAGCTGGAAAATAAGCACAGAGCTTTGTTATTATGGTAACTTTGGCTGGTGTAAGAAAGCACAGGCTTTAAAATGCTCAGGGTCACACAGAAGCAAAGATCTGGGGCCTATTTGTTTGGGAGCCAGAGATTTGGGGAGAAACCGCCAGGATCATAATTCTGGCTGGCACTGTGGGTAATGACCCAGAACTGGTTTGTTTTGACAGTTAAAACCCAAAGCAGACCACCGAGATGCTGCATGCAGTTAAAACTAAGCTGGGCCTCGTAGGCAGAGCCCAAAACCAAAGGCACTAGTCACCTGAGATCTGTGCTCTCTTTCTCTCCCACCTGGGTAGAATTGAGCATGGAGGTCACCCAGGAAGTAACCCGGATGATAAGTTAGGAAAAATTAGGCTGCTGGGCTGCTCTTGAAGGCCAGAGCACATTTTGCTGGTAAACCTGCCAGATGCCCACCCATGCCAGAGCCCATGCTAGGGGCCCCAGTATCTCCAGATCTAATTTTTCCGAGAGAAAATGCTTGCAGTTCTTCTTTCTCCACCTGAGATGGAGGCTGTGATGCCGCCATAAGCTGCCCGTTTCAGGATAAGTGTAATGCCTAGCTTGGCATTTTAAAGGTATAAATGGATATTTCAATCAGTGAAAGAAAATCCACAGAAAAACAAACAGGATATGACCCTTTCTCAAATATCAAGCCCCAGCATAAATCCAGCCCGTCCTCCCCCAGGAACATTCCAAGTCCAGTATTAGCCCCTATGGTTGGAAAGAGTCCAAAGCTGAATTTAAAGGGAATTTTGGGAAACTCTTATAAAGTAATGAATACGTCTGGCATTCCTGGCTGTAACAGGGTAGCTTGTAGCAGAGTGATCCCACCACTGAGAACAACTATAAAAGCTACGTAGAAAAAAAAATCTGTTTGAAGACATTGGAGACCACTCAAGACATGCGAGATCCCAGAGGGAAGAGGAAGCACTGAGATGAGCCCTCACTCACGGATGCTTTTTTCCCACTGGGGAATTTGCCAATTTACAGCACAGGGCACAGAGTTGACGGGAAAAATGGGAGAACCCAGAAAAGTCTCAATGGGCTGAGAAGACAAAAAGTAAAGTGTTGTACAGCCAGAAAATGAAGGGCCAAGCTTCTAGTGTAAAGGGAACCCCTAGAGAAGGGAGCCTAATATTCTGCGCCCAATTCCCCCTGGGGCATTTGTTAATGCTGCGCTTCCCAGACACAGGGCAAGAGGAAGAGAAACCGAGAGGAAAGCAGCTGCTAAGAGGCTTAAAAGCTAAGCAGGGATTCTGGCAGGCTCCCAGCCCTGGGGACACAAAAATGGAAGTTCAGAGCCCACTGAGAAGGAGGGGCCCTGGTAAGTACTGCATGCTTTTAGCTGAGATTCCTGAAGGAACACAGCCCAGGAGCAAGGACAACCCAAAATAGGTCACCCCTTCCAAAGCCAGTTGGAAGCTTGGAGGGGCCAAGGACATCTTCCCACACTCCATCCCCCTCAAGGAGAAAATGGTAACAGTATCCAGGGTCTTTACCATTGCATTTTTACATGCAAGTGTAGGCATTCAATTTTAAAATGTCAAGCAAGACATGCAGTAGATATAAATTATCAAAAAATCAAGGGAAAAAATGATAATAGGAACAGGCTCACAGGTGATCCAGATGTCGGAGTAATCAGACATGAACTTTAAAATAACTCCAGTAAACATGTTTAAGAAGATAGATGAAAAATAGAGAGCTGCACCACCAAAGTGGATTCCATAAGAAGGAATCAAAGTGGAAAATGTAAGACAGAATGTAAAGATTCAATCAACTGACTCAATTGAACATTAGAGAGAACAGAAAAGAGGATAAATGAACTGATAGATAGGTCAGTATGAAATCTCCAAAATGGGAACAGAGGAGAAAATTGGAAAACACTGTCAACAGCATAAGAGGTATTTGGGATACGGAAAAAAAGTCTAACATATGGCAAATGGGAAGATTAGGATAAAAGCATCATTTGAAGAAATATCAGTTGAGAATTTTCTACTTCTGACAGAAGAATGTCAAGATATTCTATGAACCCACAAGAAGGATAAATACAAAAACCACTTCATGTAAAAACTGCTGAAAATCAAAGACAGAAAGAAAAATGTTAGAGGAAGATGGACGACTAGCTTCACAAAAGAAATGAAAAAAGTCAAAAGACAGTAGAAAGAAATCTTCAAAATGCTGGAAGTAAATAATTGCTAAGTTAGGAATAAACTGCTCATTGAAATATCCTTTCGAAAATAACACATAAGGTTCAAAAAATTAGAATGTTCATTTCCAGTAGACTCACACCAAAAGAAACGGTAAAGTAAATTATTCAGGCACAAGACAAATGGTCCTAAGTGGAAGCATAGCAAGGTAGGAGTAAACAAAGCACATCAGAAAGAAGAAATGTGGAGGCAAATCTGAAGGAATAATGATTGCTTAAAACAATAATAGTAATACGTGGAGAGTTTGAAGTATACATAGAATTAAAATGCAAAACAACAACACTATAAAAGAGAAGAGGGGAATAAATGTAGTTAAATGTAGTTGCACCATTGGAGAAATGGAAAAAGATCTAAACTGAGGTTGACTCTAAGAAGTCAAGAATGTACAAGTTTCCCACACTGAAATGGGCCCATAGAGGGTGAAAATTAAAGAATAAATAGTAATTAAGTTAGCTGATGTCAGAAGAAGGAAAAATAGAAGAATGAATGAATACCAACGAATAAGAGGTCAAATAAAATCTCTTCATACCAAAGGTTACATTAAATGTAAATGGAATAAATATGCTAATTAGAAGACTAATATTTTCTTCTAAATAAATTGTTAAAGCCCAACTATAGACTGCTTACATATATGCTAGATGATGCTTGTTTCAATTACAAGAACAAAATTGAATTGTAAGTAAAACAATGAAAATAAGGAAAAGAGAGATCCTATGCAAACACCAGCCCAAAGAAGACTAATAAGCCTGTATTAATATAGACTTTAAGGCAAAATGCATTACTAGAAATACAGAGAGATAGTCCATAATGATAAAATGGACAACTCAGCAGTAGCATAAAACAATCCTAAATTTGTTTCATCTAATAAAAGGTCCTCAAAATATATAAAACAAACCAGAAAGAAATAAAAGTAAAGCCATAGAAATCCACACATTTAAATGGGGATGTTAACACACCTCTTTCAGTGGAAGGTAGGCAAAGCAGAAAAAACAAAATCAGTAAGTTTATAGAGGATTTGAAAGTCACAATGAACAGATCTGACTTATTTAACATATAGAACACTATACCCAACAATTGCTGGATATATATTCTTTGCAAGAGCACGTAAAACATTTCGTAAAGTAGGCTATGTGATGGATTATAAAATAAGTCTCAACAAATTTCAGAGGACTGGAATCTTACATAATATAATCTATAACCAGAGTAGAATTGAGCTAGAAATCAATAACAGAAGGCTAATAAGAAATTATTTTCTAATTATTTGGAAATTAAGAAATGAAATTTTTAATAAAAACATGGTAAAAAAGAAATTATAATGAAAATTAGAAAATATTTTGGACTAAATAATAATATATATGATATATAATATAATATATACCAAAATTTGCAAATAAAGTAGTGCCTACACAGAAATGTGTAGCCTTACATGCATATGCTAGAAACACAAAAAGTCTAAAAAACAATATATCCAAGTCAAAAGTATTTAAATGTTTTGATCTCAAAATCTCTTTGTAGTCTTAAAAGTTAGTAAAGATTCCAAAGAACCTTTGTTTATGTGGCTAATATCCATTTTTATTTACCATATTCTAAATTAAGCCTGAGAAATTTTTAAATTTTTTATTATCTTAAAATAATAATAATAAATCCAGTACATCTTAACATAAATAATCTTATTTTAAGAAAAATGTATTCTAAAGCAGAATATTTAGTGCTCTGGCATTGGGTAGCATTGTCTTACATTTTTGAAAATTTCTAAAATATCTGGCTTAATGGAAGACAGCTGAGTTCTCACATTTGCAGCTATATTCAATCTGTTGTGATATTTTATTTTGGTTGAAGTATGTAAAGAAAATCTAACTTCATAAAGGTATCTAGCTGGAAAAAGGAGAAGTATTTTGATGTCTTTGTCAGATAATTGTGTATGGTCTTCTTTGATACTGCACCAAAATTTGGCAGGTGTAGTTTCTAAAGACTAACTGCAATGTGAATCTGAATCTGTATAAATACAGTTTTTTTGCATGCTGTGACATTAAAACCTATTGGTCTGTTTTGCACATTAAATGGATAGTTCACCTATGCATCATTTTGTAACATAATGCAATGGTTATTTGGAAAATATTGGCTAAGCAAGTTACGCACATCTTGCAAATGTTTATATATGCCTTTATACAATTATTTTTAAATTATATTCATTAATGTTCATTAATATCTCTACCTATCTCATCATAAAAGTCTTAAAGTGCTGGGAAGCTGTTGAGTTAATAGTTAGTGGGAACAATCTTCCCAGTTTTCCTGGGACTATTATAACTTCAGCGCTGAAACTTCTGTGACTCAGAAAATCCCATGGTCTCAGGCAAACCAGCATGGTGGACTGATAGTTGGTAGACGCGCATTTTCCATAATTTTTAATCTTGCTTAAATCCTTGGATTTTATCATTAGCAATAAATGCTTTTGGTGGTTTTTCTGGAAAGACAGACTCATTTAATTCTTCTTTTGGAAAAATGTCTGTCAGATACCCAAGTTAGAATAAGTATAACCTGTCTATTATTTGTGTTTTTTTCAAGTAAAAATAGAAGTCTATGAAAAAAGTGGCAAGTTTACTTTGCATCTCAAACCACTACAAAACTGCTTTACTTTGAGACAATCACTGGACTTCAGTGTGTAGCCAAAATGCTTTATGCATACTTCCCCTTGTGCCATACAGAATATTAAAATTAATAATTATTGACTGCTCATCAAATATATTTTTAACTGGAACTAGGATTTTATTTGCAAGCAAGTGACATTAAATCATAAAATGAGGCCAGGCG
>NW_012115200.1:334523-417403 GCF_000951035.1 Colobus angolensis palliatus
CTGTGAACACCAATTAAAAAAAAAACCCAAAAAAAAAAAAAAAAAAAAAATCATAAAATGACTCCCAGTATATTGTGGTTGTCACTATGCTAATTTAAGCTAGGGCACCAACAGTTTTACTCACCATTGTTTCTGCACCATCAGTGCAAATTAAAACACAATAGAAAGGGTAATAAATATTATAATATTGTCTTAATGTTATTATACAAATGTTGCTGATCTCACAGAGCTCCTAAAAATGTCCTGAAGATCCCCAGAGTTCCCAGAAGACACTTTGGGAACTGGCGATCTAAGTACCCATATCATGAGCCTAAAAACAACAGGTAAAGTGAGCCCAAAGAAATGAAAAGTGTAAGATAAATTAACCATTCAATATATGGATTTAATAGTGTGTTATAAACAGCAGCAGAGAAAAAGAATAAAGGTAAGAGCAGAAACCAGTAAAATATACAGCAAATATAGCAGAAAATAAACAAAAAATCTGAAGTTGGCTTTTTGAGAAGTCCAACAAAATATATAAACGGATATAGTGAGACTGGTGGAGAAAAAGAGAAACAATAACACCAACAGCAGAAATGAAAAAGGACCCATCAATAGAGATATTCAGACATTAAAAAGATAAGTAATAACATGGGATTTTGAACAACTTTATGTCAATACATTTGGAGAATTTAGGTGGAATGGGCAAATTTATTGAAACATACCAAACAGACTGAAGAAGAAACAGGAAGTCTTAAAAGTTAAAAGTCTACTAAAGAAATTAAATCTGTTGTTCAAACACACCTTAAAGGAAAAAATATCAATTTCCACATGGCTTCACTAATGAATTGTTCTAAATGTTGAAGAAAGAATGACATGAATCTTACACACACCTTGTTAAGGCTAGCAGAAGAGAAACCATTCTTCCAATACATTTTTTGAAGCCAATATAATCTTGATATCAAAATCTGACAAGGACATTAATGAACAAGAAAAACTATAGGCTTATATCTCTAATTAACAAAGATACAAATATCTCAAATAAAATATCAACAGACCAAATCCAGTGATAAAGAAAAGGTGGGTGTGTCACATCTCCACAGTGTTTATTTTAGGTTCAAGTTTGGTATAAATTTGAAAATTAGTCAGTATAATTGACCACATTGATAGTAGAAAGGAAAAACCCTGAAAGCATTGTAGCTGAAGCAGAAAATGACTTTAATAAAATTCAACATTCATTCATGATAAAAATTTAGCAAATTAGCACTAAGAAGAACACAACAGAGTGCTAATTTGCTAAAAATTTAGCAAATTAGCACTAAGAAGAACTTAATTTGCCAAAGCACACGCATACACACCAGCAAAGATTATATTTACTGATAAAATATTGAAATGTGCCCCCTGAAATTGGGAAAAAAGGCAAAAGCGTTTGCTATTATCACTATAATCACAACATTGTACTAGACATGCTAAGTATTGTAATAAGACAAGAAAAATAAAGGTTTGAGTGTTAAAAGGGAATAACTAAACCTTATTACTTTTAGATGACAGGATTATGTATATGGAAAATCTTACAGATAAATTATTAGGCTTAATAAGTAAATTTATTAAAGTATCTGGATTGAAGGTTAACGTACAAAAAATCAAAATTGCGTTTCTATACACTAGAATCAAACAAGAGAAAATGATTTTTTCACAGATATTAATTATAGTATAGCATGAAAAATTATTTATCAAGGAATTAATCTTCTGAAAGATGTACAGTCTCTGCACAGAAAACAGCGAAACATCACTGAGAAAAATTATAGGGGCCTGAAATGAATGAAAGTCTATCCTGTGCACATTGATTAACCAACTCAATAGTGTAATTACGTCAGGTCTCTAGAGCCTCAATAAAATCTGCCTTAGAATCCTAGGAGGATTTGTGTGTGTGAAATTAACAAACTGGTCTTAAATTGATGTGAAAATGCAAATGGCCCTCTTGAAAATGAGATTTATTATACCTAAACAAGATAAGGAATTAATAACTAAAATTCATGATGCAAGGGTAAAGAATCCACAAACACAAACACATACAGTTATACGTGCAGTCGTGGCAATGTTTTGGTGGAAAACAGACCACATATACCAGGGCAGTCCCATGTATTATAATGGAGCCGAAAAATTCCTATTATCTAGTGACTTCCTGATGATCTTGACCCTTTGTAGGCCTCTGTTAATGTGTATGTTTTCGTCTTCATTTTTAACAAAAATTTTTTTAATTCAGTAAAAAAATTGAAAATAGAAAAAGAGTTATAGAATAAGAATGGATAGATGCTGGGCGCGGTGGCTCAAGCCTGTAATCCCAGCACTTTGGGAGGCCGAGACGGCCAGATCACGAGGTCAGGAGATCGAGACCATCCTGGCTAACACAGTGAAACCCCGTCTCTACTAAAAAATACAAAAAACTAGCTGGGCGAGGTGGCGGGCACCTGTAGTCCCAGCTACTCAGGAGGCTGAGGCAGGAGAATGGCGTAAACCTGGAAGGCGGAGCTTGCAGTGAGCTAAGATCCGGCCACTGCACTCCAGCCTGGGCGACAGAGCGAGACTCCGTCTCAAAAAAAAAAAAAAAAAGAAAGAAAAAAGAAAAAAAGAATGGAAAGAAAGAAAGTATTTTTGTCCAGCTGTACAATGTGTATTTTGAGGTAAGTCGTTACAAGAGTCAAAAAGTTAAAAAAAATTAAGTTTGTAAAGTAAAACTAATTATAGTATGCTAGTTAATTATTTACTAATTCATTATTAAATAATAAACCTTTAATAAATTTAGTGTGGCCTGATTCATTGTTTCTGGAGCCCCCAGTAGTGTACAGTCATGTCCTAGGCCTTCACATTCACTCACCACTCACTCACTGACTCACCCGGAGCAAGTTCCAGGTCTGCAAGCTCCATTCATACAAGCACACCATTTTTTATCTTTTATTTTTTATTTTTCCTGCGTTTAGAAGCACCAGTAATTAGCACTGTGTTACAGTTGCCTAGAGTATTCAGTACAGTATCATGCTGTATAGATTTGTAGCCTAGGAACAACAGGCTAAACCACATGGCCTAGGTGTGTAGTGGGCTGTACCATCTAGGTTTGTGCAAGCACACTCTATGACGTTCACATGGTGAAATCACCTAAAGATGCATTTCTCAGAATGTATCCCCATCTTTAAGCAACACATGACTGTGTATGTATATATGTGTATGTGAGCATGTACATGTATAAGCATGTGTGTATGACCTTTAAACTTAATACATCATCAAATGCCTCTGGTAGCCAGTGAGGTAATGATAGCCTTTTCAAAAAATGGTGCTGTAGAGACTCGATATCCATGAGCAAAAAAATGAACCTGACACTTATCTCCCACCATATACAAAACTCATTGCCAGATCATAGACCCAAATGTAAATGGCAAATCAATAATAGCTTTTAGAAGGTAATATGGGAGGATATCATTGTGACCTCAAGGTAGGCAAACATTTCTTACATAGAAAACAAAAAGCATTAATCATAAACGAAAAGATGATTCATTGAACTTAATTCAATACAAAAATTTGTATTTACTAAAAGATATCATTAAGAGAATAAAAGAAAGCACAGTGTGGGAGAAAATATTTTCCATACACATATACAACAATTAACTCAGATCCTGGATATAAAGGGAACTCCTACACTTAAACAAGAAATAGACAACCCAGTTTTCTAAAAATAATCAAAAGTATAATGCATAAAAGGAAAATTGATAAATTTTGACTTCATCAAAATTAAAAACATTTATTCTGTGAAAAATCCTGGTAAGATGAAGAAAAAATAAGCTATAGTGGGAGAAAATATTTGCAAACTATACATCTGACCAATGAATATATAAAAACTCAACAGCAATAAAACCAACAATCCAACTGGGAAATGGGAAAAGGACATGATGAAACATTTCACCAAAGAAGCTATTCGGATGGCATATAAGCGTGAGAGCAAAATGTTTAATGTCATTTGTCATTAGGAAAATGCAAATTAAAACCACAACAAGATATCCCTACACACCTACCAGAAGGACTGCAATCAAAGTCAAATACAGGGACAGTCCCAAATGCTGATGAGGATGCAAGGAAACTGTATTATGCATCCATCACTGGTGGGAAGGTGAAATGATATAGCTACTCCAAAAAACAGTTTAGCAGCTTCTTTATAATGAAACATGCAACTATCACATCACCTGACAGTTGAAATCTTGACCATTATCCCAGAGGAAAGAAAACATAGGTTCACAAGAAAACCTGTACATGAATGTTCATAGCTAAAAGCTGGAAACCACTCGGATGTTCTTCAACAGGGAAATGGCTAAGCCAACAGTGTACAACCACATCATGGAACACTACACAATAATGAAAGGAGCAAACTATTGATACCACACTTGGATGAAACTCGAAGGAACTGGGCTGAGTCAAAAAAGTCAATCCCAAAAGATGACACCCGGATCATTCCATGTATATAACATTTCAGAAATGACAACGTTATAGAAATGGAGTCATGGTTACCAGGGATTAGAAACAGGGTGAGAGGTGTGGCTACAAAAGGACAGCATGTGAGACTCTTGGGATGATGGAAATGCTTTGTGTCTTGGTTGTATTAAAATCAACATCCTGTTTGTGATATTGTACCTTAGTTTTGAAAGATATTGCCATTGTGGGAAACTGGGTTGAAGGTATACAGAATCTCTCCGAATTATTTCTTTCAATTGTTTTGAATCTACAATTACCACAACATTTTAAAATTTAATTTAAAGATAACTGTGAACACCAATTAAAAAAAAAACCCAAAAAACGAAAAAAGAGCTGATATTCACTTTATTAAATAGTTCAAACAAATGGATAATTAGCATATTAAATGTGTTCAACCTAATTAGTCATCAGAGAATTGTAACTTAAAACTAAAAACATACCACTACTTATTCACCAGAATGAAAGGGGAAAAAATGACAATTCCAGGTGCTGGCAAGATGTATAGTAACCAGAACTCATACCACTGCTGATGAGTGATGCAGCCACTTGGAAATCTACTTGACAGTGTCTGATAACAAAGAACATTCATATAGTCTATGACCCAGCAATTTCACCTCCAGATATATACTCAATAGAAATGCATATTACTCACCAGGGGACATGCACAAGAATGTTCTTGGCAGTACTATTTGTAATAGCCAAGAGCTGGCTGAAAACCCCACAAATGTCCATCAACAGCAAGATATGTAAATGTGTTCTGATTCTCTCACGCAGTAGAGTATTAGACAACAATGAAAAAGAATGGATTACTGCTACATAAAAATACGTGGATGTATCTTGCAGAAATCATATGGAAATAGAGAAGCCAGATGCCAAAGACAAAGGAGTAGAGAAAGGATAGAAGTCAGAACAGTGGCTGCCTTTAGCAAGGTAGTCACTACAATGAGCATGAAGTAGGCTTCTGTTGGCTCAGCAAGGAGAAATGCAATGATATTAAATGTTGTTAGCACCAGAAAGGGTGAAGCTCTTGTTAAGGACATCAGAAAATTATCCCACCTATTCGGGGTTGAAGGAGAGAGGTGATGAAGCATATAGAAAGCAGAAGAAACTCATAATGAAAGATGCATCGTGTCATGGCTGTTGATACAAACACAGAAACCTTAGTGATGGTCTCATCCTCATTAAAGTTTTGGAGGAAAACATGGTACTGCCTAAGGATCTGTGATTCTTTGGTCCTGAGAAGAGAAGGCCAGGGGTTAACGTAATAGTGTACGGGAAATGTGAGTGAGTACATTTATCAAAGACAATTACAACATATTATTAGCTCTACAGAAGAGAATAAGTGTCTTGGCAATAGGGTACTGCTAGGAGGTGTGGCTTTTTGAGTCATTGTTAAAATATGACTTGTCTCTGGTTTACGAAGAAAAACCCCCACTGGTATCTAAATTATAAAGAACATTGCTTTTCCTGCTGCAAATAGAGAGTTCACAGAAAAATCAGGGCTCCACACAGAACATACTGCTCCACCTTCATGACAAGACACGCACTGGTTTAAGAGTGATTTATCTACCTCTCCCAGTATCTGTAGAGTTATTAGTATTCCTCTTTTATGTATAACTTAAGGAGGTATGAAATTGAAAATTCTATGAGTTCACTTTTTTAAATGCCAATTAAAAAATACCACAAAAATTATTTTTCCAGCTTCTTACTGACTTGATCCTCAAAACCATCCTGCCTGGCTGGGGGCAATCTGAGTGTTCCATGAGTGAGCAAACAGGGTACACAGGTAGAACCTTAGACCCATGGCTCACAATGGCTTGCACACACACATCCATCTATGAGTGCCCAGGCAGCGCCAACAGCAGCCGAGGCAGGACGGGGCTGTGAGATTTCAGCAGCGTGGAACCATCCTTCCTGGCTCAGATTTGAGCCGGGGGAAATCCCAAGTTCTTTCTTTTTCCTTTTGGGTACAGAACCTTGTATGTTTCCATGCTTTCCAAGTGGCCCTGACACTGTAGTGATATCTAAATGAAATCCATGCCTAAAATGATTAGCCTCTGAAGCCAGATTCCTCCTGCTCAAAGAGGCGGAGATAGAGACCGTGCTTGCCAATCACTGTTGCTCATTGCTATTTGCTGAACGTAGAGGCAGCAAATATTCATTTCAGATGTGGCCAAAAAGGCTATTAATAGCTATGTTATTTTATCCACGAATAAAAGATTTTAGGAAAGGGAAAAATTTGATGAAACTTTGAAACGTCCTTACCCAAAGATCTCTGAAACCTGAAAACAATGAAGAAGCGAGTTTATTCACCAATGAGAACACTCTGTTTGGGGAGTTTATTCACCAATGAGAGGCCTCTGTTTGGGGAGTTTTTTCACCTATGAGATGGCTGCCAGGGGTCTCGGGTAGGGAGTGGTCCCAGGGGAGACCCTGACTCCAATCCCATGAAGCTCAAGGACTCATGCATCCTCAGGACTCCATGTCGTCATCAGATGGGGAGCGGCCGTGTGACTGGAGTGAGGGTGGGCAGGTGCCATCAGCATCCAAGAGTCTGTACTTGAACTGCTTTTTGTACTAAGGGGTTTATTTCACCCATAATAGACTGTGTTGACTTCAAAGCAGCCCCTTCACTTGTGGGGTGATAGGCCAGGAGAATAGAGCTCATTAACAATTGTCCTTTTCAAATGGAAATTGTCCTGCCTTTATGCAGGGTGACTGGAGAGCCCCTCATAGAATTAATGCTTTCTCTTTTCTCTCTGTGATTCTTTGGGTCCTTGTATGATTCAGAATGGAGACGGGAAAAGGGAGAGAGAGTGAATTAAAGAAATATTCATAACACTTTTCTCCTAGCACAAGCTCAATGGGTCAACCAAGATACTCAGAGACCATGCAGTCTCAAAGAATTGAGTTCCCTTGCCAATGCCCCCCCAAATAATAATATAAGACAACCACATGTTTGCAGGTCAAGCATTTAACCATTTGCTGCAGGGTCCACACACACATACACACAGCAGGCTGAGTTGAGCAACAGCCACATCTTTTCATCGAGGAACCACCAGGTCTGAGCTACTCTATGGCCTCTCACACAATCACTTGGGAGACCATATGCTCCGCATGCTGGAAGCAGTGTTTAAAACTCAAGCCCAGCTACTCCAGAATTCCAGGGACTTTGAGGAAGGGGAGCTCCTGAGCGAGGGCAAGGCCAGGTGGTGTTCCTAGAGATGCAGTTTGATTTGATCAAGGACTAGGTCAAACAACAGCTCTAGGCGTGGCCTTCAGGGGTTTGTCTCTCCAGCATGACCTTAACATGCGTGACCTTCCAGTCTCCTTGGGATCAGATATCCTCTTGTTCCCACACCCTTTGTCCCCAGGGTCCCTGTCCCCACAGAGAAATCCCATGGGGAGTGGGGCTCCAGGCATCAGGACAGAGAAAGAAGAAGGACGTCCCACACTGCTGAAAGGAGCCATGGGGGAATGACGGCTCACCAGATGAGCATAATGGGGGCTGCAGAGAAATTTCAGGACAGGGAAACGACATTTAATGCCTGAAGGGAAAAACCTGTGGCAAAAGCTTTGGGATGTATTGCTGTAGTGGGAGACCTCGGTGGGGCTGACCCTTCAATACGGGATACGCGTTAATGGACCCAAAATATTGAAAGCAAATATTGACTCCAGCTCCTGAAAAGACTTTAATTATTTATTTTGAATAATTTGATACTCAAGTAAATTAATGCTAAAGCATTTCTCTGTTTGTGCCAAATCAGTGCTTCTCAGTGGGAACTCGGCCCATCTTTGCAGGCAAGCGCTCACTCTCAGTAGGCAGTCCATTTCTGCAGAGTGCCATTAAGTTAATTTCAAAAAGAACCAGTAAAGGTATATGGAGCAGGCAGTAATAGCATGGAAAATATCCAAAATTACTAGACCCAGCAACAGAACTTGGATGCCATTTTCATGCACTAATAATTTGTAGTCTACATATTGAAGGTAACTATAAACTGACTACTTTCCCTGCTAAAGCATTCGGGTAATTAAAAATACGCTGTTAGTTGTCTACCTTTCAACATGGGGGAACAAGATGCCTTTTTTCTCTTCCTTGGTAAATGCAGTTTGCAGACCGTTATCCAAAGCGATGCTGAAGTCCTTTGTCATAGGGATTATTTCAGGGTCCTTGTTTTCCTTTAGGAGCATCGGGTAGGTTTGCCCACCAGGCCAGAGAGCAGAACGGAGATGCTGTGGCGGAAGTTCTGGGAAATGGTTTCGTTTTAGACGTATTACTGTGTTAGGAATTTGTTAACGGGGGCAATTCTAGATGAACCACATAAAATTAAACATCTGACAACAGGAGGGCCTCACCAAAATACATCATATGCTTTTGTTTAGAAGGGAAATTTAGAGAACATGGGCAGGAAAACACTGTCAAACAACATTTTTAACTTCTAAGACCAGGTAAAAAGAAGACAAAGTATTTGAAGTTTCTATGAACCTCCTCTGTGAGGGTACTTCTGGCTGCTTTACGGATTTCCAGGAGGAATTACTTCTTTTCACTTCTATTTCATCCCCAACAGCCACTGTTTAGGCTGTTTTTATAAGCTACCCATTTCTATAAATCACTGTAGAAAAGAGATCAATTTAACCAAGGAAAGTTTAAAAAAAAAAAAAAAGCAATCTTTTTACTATTCATGAAGGATATCAATATTATAGCAACCAGACTCGGCCACAGTCATTGTTCCTTTCCCACACCTGGAGAAGGTGTAATTTCAACAGTACAAAGCCATTTAACTATTAATTGGGTCTAAGCTATAACCATGCAATTAGTCAAGTAATCACTCCAAAGGACGGCGACTTTGATCTTCAGAAGGAAGAGATGTGAAAATGACAAAGAAGCAAAGTTTCATTCTAGGCTTTCCATGTAATTTTGGTTTACCTCAATTGGAAGTGTGGGTGAGTGCTTTAATTACAGAGACAATGCAAGGTGGCCCCAGGGAGGGCCGTGGCTTCCAGACCCACTTAGTGCTACCATCTGGGGTGGATCTGTTTAGGGCTCTCTCCAAAATTATCAGATGGATTTGGTAATTCTCTGGGTAATTTACCCAAAAGAATTAAATTGTCTCTTGAGGTTTCAACAGTCCCTGGAGAGGCTGTATCTTGGCATTTTAAAAGCAACAGCACAGGCCAGGCGCAGTGCCTCATGCCTGTAATCCTAGCACTTTGGGAGGCTGAGGCGGGCAGATCACAAAGTCAAGAGATCGAGACCATCCTGGCCAATATGGCGAAACGCTGTCTCTACTAAAAATACAAGAATTAGGTGGGCCTGGTGGCGCATGCCTGTAATTCCAGCTACTCGGGAGGCTGAGACAGGAGAATCGCTTGAACCAGGGAGTCAAAGAACGCTCCACTGCACTCCAACCTGGTGACAGGGCGAGAGCGAGACTCTGTCTCACAAAATAAAATTAAATTAAATTTAAAAATAAAAAAATAGCAACAACACAGAGGCCTGAAAGCCAAAGAGTTGGAGACTCAAAGGCAGATTCCATACCCATCTGCAGCTCCCAGAGCTAGACAGACTCAGTATCTTTCCATCTGACATCTCGCCTGGGACTGGCTTTTCTCTTAATCCCTTCCATGTCCTGTGGTCAGCTACAAAATACAGCAGACTCACACCATGTGATGTTTTAGACCACAGTGGGGGTTGTTTCTGAGGCTCCTTCCAGAGTTTCTGCCTTCCCAACCTCCCCAATGAATTCAGGTTATGTATATCATATACATACGAGGTCTGCCTTCCTGACCTCCCCAGTGAATCAGGCTATGTATATCATATACATATAAGGTCTGCCTTCCTGACCTCCCCAGTGAATCAGGCTATGTATATCATATACATACAAGGTCTGCCTTCCTGACCTCCCCAGTGAATCAGGCTATGTATATCATATGTATGTATCAGTCAATAGTTGGGAATATGCTTGAGCTGCCTTCCTCAGTTTCCCCTCCACAGCTCCCTGGGAAGCTGACATCATCACCGCTACTGTTTAGGCAAGCGAACATGAGGCGCCTTCCCCAAGATCACAAAGCTAGGTGGACTGAGAAGTAGGGTTCGAACACAGCTCAGATGCTGCTCAAGACTCATACAGAGCCTGTCCAAACGTCACACCCTAAACAACACACAAGTGTGCTGGGCTGGGCTTGGGCCCTGTGCCGCATCCGCAGAGCTAGAGAAGTAAAAGAAGAAGTGGGAGGTGTTGGAGGCTGCGGACGGACTCCATGTCTCCCCTCCCCTTCCCTGGCAGCAGATGTGGGTGGTCGCATCTACAACATGAGTTCAAAAGAATTGAAAGTCCTTTTGTCAAAATCTCTCCCTCACTCAAGGCCTGACACTGAGCAAAAAATTCCCACCTTTCAGTTTCCTCCTTTAGGCTAAGTTGCATGTCTGAAAAGCTCTGAGAAGCATTACATGGGAGGGGAGGCCCATTAACTCAGGATCCCCCATTAGCCCACATTTCCAAATTTGCACTCAGCAGGACCCAAAAGGAATGACACTCAGTACTGGAACATCTGGATCAGAGAAAAGGATGGGAGGGAGAAGCCGAGAGTAGTCATGGTGAGAAATAGGGCAGAGGGAACTTTCCCCAGGAACTGGGAAGCCATTCATTGGCAGGTGCCAAGTGCCTAGACTGGATGAAGGAAAAAGATGAAAGACAGACAGCGAGAGAGAGAGAAGTGGACAAAGGAGAAGTGGGAAGCACCTCCGGCAGCTAATAAGACCAAGAGCGTCCATTCCCCAGCTTTGCCTAGGATGGACATAGACAGCCAAGGCGATGGAAGTTACCCTGGTCCAGGGCGCTTTGCAAAGGCAGCCAGCATGGCAGAGTAGAAAGAGTGATTGAGAGCTTGCCAGCACCATCTCCCCTGCCATGGCACATGGCACCACCATTAGAAATGAGACCTGGGTGCCTCTTAGGACAGGAGGGAAATGACTTGGATATGTCTCCTTCTCTCTCCCTAGTGCAAAAGATAGCACTACCACTGGACCAGGAAAGATATTGGAAAAGCCTTCGTAAAAACCCTGAGATGCTTATCAGCCAATTCATAAAACCCTGAGTTGCCTGTCAGCCAACGGTGACCTCCAGGACCACTGCGCGGGAGACATTTTCTTAGGGCCTTGCAGGCAGCTACAATGCAAGGCGATTTACCTGATGTTGAGCTTTGGAGTGAGAAAGTGAACCCTCCAATTTCCCGGAAGTCTGTCTCACCAGATGCAGAGACTCAGCCTCTTCCAGGAAGCATCAGGATTAGATTTGGGTCTGAGCGGCCAGCTTTCAGCAGGACTCATTCTGTGACTCCAGGTCAAACTTGCAAAATGTCTTCTGCAGATTAAGTACAGACCCCTGGATCAAACCCAAATGTGGAGGCAAGGAAATCCACTTGCAAATACAATGAGGGTCTTAGACAGGTTTCTCAGGTTTAGTGTGTGAACGGACGTCCTGGAAACTAAATCTGTGTTATACCCACTCCCATCAGTAAAACTCAAAACTGTGGACCGTATAGGAGTTTGTAACTTCATCTTCTATAATCCATTTCACACAAATTGTACTTTGGCTTGCTTCGTGGGCTAAAATAATACAGTTACTTACAAGAATTCACCCACAGAGTTAACATAGGCAAATGCTTTGGTCCCATAATATATGAAGTCAATGCTTGGTTTCTCTACGATTCAGGCACATGCACACAAACACACACACACACAAAGCAGTAAGAGTAGGTTTTCTTTATCCAGTGCTTTTACTGTATAGAGAAAAAGCAAGGGCTATATTTTATTTAATACAACATTTTCAAACATTTTGCCCTACTTTCTCACACAGCACCAAAAATATCCTACATGGCAGGAAAATAGAGTTAGTGTAAACAGAGGTAAAGTATAGCTTGCTGAAAATGTGCACAATGGATTTTTGCTTGAAGGATGGAGAGATTCAGGATGGAGGCAGCAACTCCTCTCCCCCCCATAGGGATGCCCGGTAGGCAGTGGAGAAAATGTAGTAAGTACAACTAAAATTGGATTTAATCATTGCTACTAATAAAGGGCCAAGGCTATATGGCAATTTACTGTGCTGTCGGCAGAATGAATTGCTTAAGGCACATTAGCAGTACATTAGATAACACACCCAGTAAGTAAATTATGATTAAAATAACCATAGAGTAAAGACTGTACATGCTCCACCACCATAACTCTTCAAAAATCTTTTAAAGATACCTCCCCCAGTGAATCTGTTTATCACCTCCTACAATTTTTATCAAATTCAATAAGCATATTTCTTACTCTATAAAATGTTTTTGATTGGTCTTTTTATTTTTTTTTCCAATTGGTAAATGAAAGAATGATGTCATATGACAGCATTAAATACTATTAAACAGACCATAACTAACATCGGTTGTATAAATTATATATAAGCTGACGTTTTTATGCACTGTGTGAAGAATTGCTTCATGGGTTGTACAATCTTTTCCAAAACAAGCTCCTCGGAATAACACGACTGCTTATGTTTCATGGCTACAAACGGGTAACTGAATTAGCATTCATTTATGAAGTTTTCACAGGGAACTCTTCTCATTCAAATACTTGTAGATTATAATTTATTTTTATCTGAGGCATAATTTTTCATGTGGCAGTTTTGCCAAAATCAATAGAACCGGAGCCAAGCCCTGTTCCCTATTCCCAACTTAGACCCTCCTCTTGGCTGCTGCCTCCACGTGTCTTCTCTAGCTGGGAAGGTAAACAAATGAGTCTGCCTCATAATCATCATCGCTGCCAAAGTGCTGAGCTGAATATTATTTTTTACCAGTTCAACCCACCGCACTTAGAACTCTATTCACACACATTTTAAAACGGCTTTTTGCATTCTTACGCAAGGAGTGCAGGATCTTGTTATGTGGCGGGAAAACCGCATATTTCATTTCTGATTCACAAGGAAAGTCCACGCCAAAAGTGTCAATGACAACCCCAGGTTTCAAAATAGCCTAGATTAACACAGAGAATGCGCAGAGGCTTGGGAAATCCCCTTCTGGAGGAAGGGGTCGTATCAGGTCCCCTTTGTGCCTGCAGACAGTTGGACTCTGTCCCAAATCAGACCCAGCGTTTTCTTATAGACATGGGCAATGTGCGAAGACAGCAGGATCCAGCAGAAAAAACGCTGAGGTATTAATCAAATAAGAAAGTCTAAGAGCAACCAGTTTTCCACAGTGTATCATCATAGTAAATGGATGAGGATGAATACCCTGTTTGCTGTGAGCTTAAGTGTGTCTGAATAATCCTGGTGATGTTACAGGGACTTTTGATTTCAGTAATTTATTTTATATGGTGAAAATTCTTTTGTTGCTTTAATTTGCAAAGGTTTTCTTTCAACTTTCTGAAGTCCAGACAGTACCATGTACCCAAGCAAAAAATGAACCAGGAGATATGAATTGAGCTAACCCATGTATAAAGTGCTGGGTGCCTAAGAGCTTATACGGGACTGCTATTGTCATTTTTGGAATTTTCGTTGATACCTCTGTTATGGCTCACGCTCAAATGCTGGGTAATGTTGACTCTGGTTCTACATATTTGGGTGTATCTCTAGATCGGCGAGAATGCACTCCCACTATGCCTGTGCCATTTTTGTCCATTTCTCTATACATTTCATACTTAGCCATACTGCTCTAGCAAATTCTGACACCCACTAGAATTTTACTTTAGCTGAGATATTTTGCATTTGCTTATAATTGAAGAAAACCTTCTTTGCTCACCTAGGAGTTAGTGCAGCTTGTTAGCCCACACCCAGCACAGATCTCAAAACTCTGTGAATCCCAAATCATCACCCATTCTAGGTTTTGAGTCTAAAGCAGCTTGGACAAAGGGGCACATTCCCTGGCTGTGGCTTATTGCGGGCACGCAACCGGATACCTGGCAGATGCCCTGCAGAATACTAGAGATGGCTGACTTAGGACCAATGAGAATTTCAAAATAGGAGAGCCAATATGCAGAGACAGCTACTATGTCAGGGAAATTATGTGTGCACACAAATGCATATATACATATGTATGTATGTAGATTGTATGTGTGTGTATGTATATGTGTATATGTATTGCATGTGTGTGCACACATGCATATACATCAGATTCAAAGATGGCATTTTATTCCTACTGCAACTATTAAGGCTTTTTTGGTAGCTTGTGGACACAGCTCTTTTCACCCTGGCCTTCCCCTGTGAGGTGCAGCTGGATTGTGAAAGGCACCCTTAACTCCCCTACTGGAAGTGATCCAGAAACACCACAAAACCCCAGTGGGCTTCTCTGAGGCTTCTGAGTCAGGATGGAAAGAACAGAAGCTGGGGAATAGTGGTACATAAACTCAGAGCCCAAGTGCTGCCCGTGATGCTCCTCGATGAGTGCAGAAATCTGAAGCAAGTCCAGATTTAAAATCCTGGGGGAAGGATCAACAAGACAGAAATGATCGCATTTAATTTTTATACTTGGGACCGTAAAGCAAACGACCTCTTTGATTATTTCAGCATTACTGAGACATAAGAGGAAGGAATTCTAAGAATGAGGACACTTTCACCCCATGACCCTAGCTGTCCCAAAGACTTCACTTACTATCTTTTTGATGACTCACAGATCAACATTTTGGCCTGAAACTCTCTCTTGTGGTCCAGACGGGCATCTCACAACAGCTACCATGCTCCAGCACTGAGCAAGTGCCAGGCAGCTTCTAGATGCTTCCCTTGAGTTAGCCCGATGCTGGCAGGGGAAGCAGAGGCTCAGAATGGTTAAGTCCAGGCTCTGCAACACTCACTGCCATCAGCGTGATGGTCTCAGCACCTGCCACCTTCACCCCGGTGTCCCACAGGCACCTCCAACTCTGCATGTGCTACAACTTAATTCTTCTTCCCACTCCAAATCTGATTGATGGCCTGTGATCCCTCCCTAGGAAAACAGGACCTCACACCCTCCAGGTGAGAACATACAGGCCATGTGTGCCCAAAGGTGGGAATCCTGGGGGCCACGTTAGAACTGTGCTTGCCACAAGTCAAAATCCGAAAGCACAAAGCTTTGGCCAAGCTTTGAGTCCGTGAAGACAATGGTCACCTTTGGCAAAAAGACACTTGGGGAGAAAGTCTGGGTTCCAGCCTCTCCAGGAACTTACCCTAGCATGAGGAGGGCACTGGCTGTTACGGCCATAGTCACTACGATCTAGCAGTGTGTATTCACTGGCACCCGCTCCTTGCCAGGCACTGTGCCCTGTGTCTCTGATGGGCATCACAACAGTTTGCCATGCCCCAGGAGAGCTTCAGCTATGAGGCAGAAGTCTGCAAAGAAGGGTTGGAGTGAACCACGTCTCCTCTTTGATACCTGCACTCGAATAGACAAGCTTTGATTTAATGGCCTGGAAATTAAGGGATGCACTAAAGGAGCTGCCCTCTGGCAATGGAGGGCAGGATACAGGCATCTTGTGTTGATGGCATAGTCATCCCTCCTGTTGGCCAGTCTGTGGGTAATTCTGGAGCAAGCTGCCCAGGAAGAAGGGACTTGACTGCCCTAGGCCCAGAGGAGGGCTAGTGTACAGAGATACCCCTGGTTGTTTCTAAGATTCTCCACCTGAGAGGCACAGGTCTGAAGAGGCCAACTCGTGGGCATGGGGTGGTTCATCTTCCATCTCCCCTGGGAGCAGCCCTGCTGCCTCAAGGCAGGGATTCCTCAAGTCCAGGGGTCAGCAAACTTTTTCTGTAAAGGGCCAGGCAGAAAATATTTTAGGCTTTGCAGGTCTCTAATGCAACTACTCAACTCTGCAGTTGTAGCACAAAAGCCACCATAGACAATACATCTAACAAATGAATGTAACTCTGTTGCAAAAAAAGACTTCATTTATGAAAACAGGTGGTGGGCTGGATTTGGCCTTCAGACTATACTTTTGCTAACCTGGAGTTGCCAGCCCTGAGTGAGCAGGGTGAGGCAGAGGCAGGAGTAGAGTTGACTCCTGGCTTTCTTGTTCTTGGGATTCTACTTCTCTGTAGGTTTTCACATCGCACCATTCCAGGCCATCACTTAAGCCCGGCCACCATCACCTCCCATGGGGTAAAGTGGAATGGAGAATGTCCTCTCCAAATTCATGTCTACCTAGAGGCTCCGAATATCACCTTATTTGGAAACAGGATTGTTGCAGGCGTAATTAATTAAGGATCTCAAGGTGCAGTCATCCCAGATTTAGAGAAACCCCTAAATCCAATGAGTGGTGTGGGTATTTATCAGAAGAGGAGAGGATGCAGAGATACAGGGAGAAGGCCATGGCGACAAAGGCAGAGATTGGAGTGACACAGCCACAAGCCAAGGATCACCAGGAAGAGGCAAGGAAGGATCTTCCCCTAGAGTCCTTGGAAGAACCAGGATTCTGCTGATACTCTCAAACTTCTGGCCTCCAGACCTATGAGAGAATGAATCTCCAATGTCTTAAGTCACCCATATTGTGGTCATTTGTTATGGCAGCCACAGGACACTCATACAGTTGGGCTATCTTAATAGCCTCTGAACCAGAATTCCTCTCTCCAGCACATCACAGCATTCCCCAGCCTTCCTCCACATTGCAGCCAGAGAAACCTTCCTGAAATATACATCTAATCATCACATAGCCCAATGCTTAAACCCCTTCAATAGAAACCCCATTTCCTACACCATGACCAGGCTCCTAAACATGGTTCCCCGCACACCTACACCTTCACTTCGCTCCACGCACACCAAGCCTCAATCACACCGAGCTGCTTGGAATCTTCTGGTTGCAGTACCAAGCTCTTACCTCCCGGTGCTGGTATGCACAGCTCCTCCATCTGAACTGCCTGCAGGCTCCCTCATCCTGCCACTCTGTCTCCTGCAAGATCCCACTTAGAGGGCATCTCCTCTAGACAGATATCTTTAGCCACCAGTGCATCATACCCTAAAACCTGACTCAACTCACTGATGTGTTTTCCAAACTTCTGACATCACCACCCTTCCCCAGGATTTTCCACATCTCTGCACAACTGCACTTTATTTTATTATTTTTAAAAAATAAATTTTTTTTTTTAATCAAGTGTATTTTGAAAATAAAATTCATTTGTACCATTATGATAAATGGGGAGGGGGGGCTCCAAACTGCTTTTTAGAATAAAACTGTAACTGCAAATGAAACGAAGCAATGTTATCGACATTAGAACTAGATGCTGGGGAGGCCTATTTTCACACTAGGAAAAGAGACTTGCAAGCGAGAGCCTTTCTCTCTGTCATTATCAGAAGGATTCAAAGAGAATCCACATGGACATATTGTAGCTTCCTTCCTCTTTGATTCAATGCTCCTGTACCCCACGCTGTCCACCCCTGAAGTCTGCTCACCTGGAAGCCTCCCCGCCTCTCGGAAACGCTTGTGTTTTTTCACAGCTGTCTCCCCTCGTAGCCTCTAATCTAATCTCCTGGGTTGCAGGACAATCCCCACCACCTTGTGCAATGCTGGTATTTTTGTAGATGACCGATTAATATTTGTGATCTAAATGAGTGAAAGAAAGACTGAGAAATATCCACAAAATTCTGGGGCTAATCAGATAGTCAATGTGCCCTATTATCCCTGTTAGGCAGGGAGGGTCATTGGAGCCCTGAAAGCACATTGGAGTAGTTCACACCGTGTTCAGAGAGGACCTTGCGAACTCTTTGATGGAGCCCCCCAGCGAGCTGTGGCCTGCTTGAATCTAGAACCAGATCGGTGCAGTAAAGGGCCCACTTCCTGGGCTTGTTCCTTTCCTCATTCCACTCCTGTCTGTAAGAACATGGGAAAGAGCAGACGAGAACCTCACTTCAGTATTTAACTACAAACCAGGTCCAAAATGAAATAGCTATCTGCTTAGACATACACATCAGTCTGCTTCTGATACCATAAGACCATTGTAGGGTCACCCAGGCAGAATGAGCTCAAACCTTCTCAAGGAAAACCAGGTCTGCGGCAGCTGTTGGCAGAATGCCAAGGCAGTGAGGGATTTGTGCTAAAACCCCTCTCCTCACCCACTTTAGCAGAGCACTGGAGCACTCAGCCCAAAGCCTGCCTTTCAGAGTGTGTGTGTGTGTGTGTGTGTGTGTGTGTGTGTGTGTGTGCGCACCCACATGCACGTGTGCGTGCGTGTGTGCATAGTGGGGAAGGGCGGGAGGTTCTGTGCATGGGAAATTCTTCTTCTAATTGCACAATGTATTTCATGCGTCTTCCTCCTCCTACGTTAGGATGATGTCCACAGCCACTCAAAACCTGGGCCTGGCCACAGTGGCAGGTAGCATTTACCACTCACAAGGCATTTGGCCGGTTTCCCAGGTTGAGGATGCTACCTTTCTGTGCAGTGAGGGATGGCCTAGGCCTGGTCTTTCGCAGGGAAATTAAGACATTTTGTTTGCATATTGAGCTTTTTGCAAGAAACAAGTCGACTTCAGGATAAGTTTCATGTTCTAGATGCTTTTGATTAAAAAAGAAAACAAAACTAACGAAAAAGAATATGGTGTGAGGCTTAGCATTGTGAAATGAGAATCAAGAGATGTGAGTTTGATTCTCAGTTCTTCTGCTGCAAAGCTGGGAGATTCTGGCCCTCAGAGTTAGTATCTTGAATGTACCATTTTTTCACCTATACTTAAAAGGTGAAATAGTGAACTCAAAGGCTATGCAAACTCCAAATTCTCGTTTCAGGCTTTTTGGAAATTATAGGAAAGATGCGTGTGTGATGATGATGGCCCCCAGAGCTTAGGCTGGCGTGGAGACACAGGGGAATTACCCCAATGGAAAACAAGAGTCCACATGCCCTTGAGTTTATCCTTGCCCAGGAGTTCATTTTTCTGTCCCTCTCTGACCCAAGCTTCTCCCTTCAGCCTGCTGTCAGAAGTTGGGATGAGCTGGAAGGACCATGAGGCAGAGCAGTCCTTGAGCAAAGTGAACGTTTTGCCACTTCGGAACGATCTATTGAGCTCCCACTCTGTTTCACCACGATTCTAGGTGCTCATCCGTTAGGGAACAAACAAAGACACTTCCTTCCATGGAGAGACATAAAATTAACCAGAAATGTCAAATCATACCTCACATAGCAAAGTAGCTGGTAACTGCTATGGGAAAATGTAGAAAAATAAATGGAGTAAGGCAAATTGGCATTCAGGGTGGCGGGGCAGGCTGCCCATCGACAGATCCTCAGGGTAGCCACCATGAGAATGGGACTTCCGGTCAAGGATTTGATGGGCACGTTGGCTGAGGCATGAGATTATCTGCAGGAAGTGTGTTCCAGCAGAGCTCAAGGCCACTGACAAGGTCCTGAGGCCGAGCCTGCCTGGGCTGTTCAAGGAGCAGCAAGGAGGCCAGAATGCCTGAGTCAGGAGTGTGGGGACTTAGAAGCATAGGGGATGATTAACTGCATGTGGTGACTTGACTGGGCCTCAGTGCCCTGATAGGTGACAAACATTTTTCTGGATGTTTCTGTGTGGGTGCTATTGGCCGAGGTTTACATGGAAATGAGTGGATTTGAGTAAAGAAGTTACCCTCTATGATGTGAGTGACGTCAGCCAATCAGTGGAAGGCCTGAATACAACCAAAGACTGACCTCCCTAAGCAAGGGGGGTTCTGCAACAAACTTGAACTTGAACTTGCTCTCAGACCTGAATGGCAGCACCAGCTCCTTCCTGGGGTGCCAGCCTGCGCCAGCCCACCCTGCAGATTTGGGATTTCCTACCCTCCATTAACACATAAGTCAGTTGCTTAAAATAGATTTCTTTCTAAATATGTACAGTCCCATTGTGCTTCGGTGGAGAACCCTGACTCACCCAACACAGACACAGAACTGTGGGCATCTTGCAGGCTGCGGGAAGAGCTTGCTCACTCCCAGGCAAAGCCCTGGCAGAGTCTCCATGGGGGCTGAGGGTGGACTGCTTTGAACACCTTCCTCCTTCACAGGACAGCCAGCTCCTCAACCCAAGAAGCTCTGCAACTCCTTTGAGGATAGGGAGTGGGAAATAAAAGGTCACAAATTTTATGTTTGACGTAGCTGTAAAACTGCCTCCCCAGTTTGTGAATAAGATGGAATAACCTTTTCACCAAAACAAAACAAAACAAAACAAACAAACAGAAAAACCATGCTGTAGACACACAAAGAGCATCCGATTATATCGAAGAAGACTCACACAGGAGGCAGGCAGCTCGGGATGTATCACCACCACAGGCCCCTGCTCCTGGATGGCTCGGGGAAGCACACTGGTGAGGGCATCCCTCTGCCCAGTCCCACTGGCCCCATCTGGGCCACAGCTAAATCCTCTATTTCCCAAGTCCAGCTTAGGGCCTCTTCCATGAAACTGTGGGAACCCGCAGGAGGAATTTTCTCTTCCCTGCTCTGTTCTTCCACAGCAACCTACGGACATCAGGGTGCGTCCCTCTGCCATTTGGGATCCTGCTTGCTAGGACTTTCAGGAACCCAGGAAATGTTGGCAGGAGGAAGGAGGAAAATAGCTGGTGGATTCTGATCGTGTTGGAGAGCAACAACATAACCACTCCTAGGCTCTGCTCAAGACAGCTCTGCCCCTGGTCCTTCCAGGTCATTCTGACTTCTGATGGCTAGCTAGAGGGAAGAGCTTGGGATCAGAGAGGGAATTTTCTGGAAGCCTCCTAACATCCATGTCCTCCAGGGGATAGACCTGGGCACCTTTTCTCATACTCCACAGAAGGCCCCTCCTCTGCAGGCACCTGGCTACCAGCCACCGTCAGCTTCCACTCCACACACATGCAGCAGCTGATGCAAACTGACTCAAGTTTTTACATGACTCAAGTCCTAAGTTGCTGGTTCAGCATTGGCTTTGTTTTTTTTTTTTGCATTTATTTCAGCTTCAAGGAATGAGTGTGTTGGAAATCCTATGCACTAAACTGTTTTTGGAAACAGATTCTATCACCAACTCCCTCTTGCATTCCCAAGTTCACCACAGAGTCTTGCATTCAATAAGCATCGACCCATTAAACACATTATAGAGTGCAAGAGAAGCACACAGTTATGAGAAATAAAAATAGGAAAATATGTTCTAATGATTAGAGGGAGGCTCAAGATGAAAACACTGTTCTTCTGTCAACATAAAATAAAACACCTTTGCATCACACAAGAAATGAGAGAAGAGGCGCGCTGCTGCCTGTAGTTTTACCTTCCCAAGCCCAGCCAGAGCCACTTGGCTCCCCACATGCCAGGGATTTCACAACGTCAAAAATTCTTTTCTTTTTTCTTTTCTTTTCTTTTTCTCTCTTTTTTTTTTTTTTTTTTTTGAGGCAGATTCTTACTCTGTCACCCAGGCTGGAACGCAGTGGCACGATCTCAGCTCACTGCAACCTCTGCCTCCTGGGTTCAAGAGATTCTCCTGCCTCAGCCTCCCAAGTATTTGTATTTTGGATTACAGGCACCCGCCACCATGCCCAGCTCATTTTTGTATTTTTAGTAGAGACGGGGTTACACCATGTTGGCCAGGCTGGTCTTGGACTCCTGACCTCAGGTGATCCACCTCAGCCTCCCAAAGTGTTGGGATTACAGGCGTGAGCCACAGCGCCAGGCCCAAAAATTCTTAATGTGGATCTTAAGTCGAGAAACAGGAAGAGAATCAGGAACAGTGAATGTTCATGTCCAAGTTAGATGTTTGTTTTTCTTTTAACTTCTTAACTCTTGAAACATCTTATCAGTGAAACCACAGAGAGATATTTCTCTCTCATTCGCATGAAATAACAGACCACAGCCCTTAAAATTAAAATAATGAAAACACTCAGTAACTCTTGATGTTGTTAAATACAACAAGATAAATATTTCAATCCTTCTTTCTTTGCCAACATTTTTTACATATTTGTGGAAACATCCAGGGATAACTGTATTCCGTGAAAGAGAAAAATAAGATAGAGCCAGGGGAGTTTTAATTGAGAGTCTCTTACTAAATTGCTCCCTACGTGCAATCTTCCTCTTGGATAAGCCATGGCATTTTCAGTGGCAAGATGCTCCTGGAACTTGGCAGTACTCTTTGGCACTTCCTACAACTGCCCACAGATATAAAGAAGGGAAATTCCTTGGTTAAGATTTACCTCAATGCACATAAATTTCATCTCTGGTAAACAAGTAAACTTTTGTCCCTTGCATAGAAGGAATTCCTAGATTCCCTTGTGGCCTCATGTGGCAGCCAGCATCCCACCATAGAGGCCAAGCCATTCTCCCATTAGCCTCCTCTAAGGCCAGGGGCATCTGAACATGACTTGAGAAAGAGGACATCTCTGTTGCAATGTCCCTAATTGACCTACACTCTCAGAGGAAAAACCCACTGGATCCAATGACAACCCTTAAAGTGGCAGAACCAATTTTGAAGTCTTTTCCCACTACAAATTTTAACCCCAGGTATATGGAATAATTCTTCTGAGAGAGATGCTCTTTCTGGCTTTTATACCTCTCTCATGGAAAATTCTGTAGCATACAAGGTTTTCAGAAGGCGTCACTCTCAGGCATCGGAAGAGATCTGTGGAAACTAATAAGCCAGCATAGAGCCTTACACTGCAGATGTTCAAAAAACACCAGCAGAATGATAGTGTCTGGTGAGATTCTCCTATGGAGATCCACAGCTTGGACAAACTGGAGTTGACAGTCAAACCATTTATGGATTTGTTTGTTTACCGTGTTTACGTATCTAGAAGTAAAGAAATTAAGCTGTTCTAAGATTAACAATTGATTCTTCCCCAAAACGTCTAAATTGGCTAATAATGATTAATTTATCAAAAAAAGGTCTACCCAGGCTATAATTAGGATTTGGAAAATGGCCAGCTCCCTTATTAATGTTATCCTGGATGATGAACACACTGAATTCTGCTGGCTCAGCAGACTCTATACCGACCCAGTAATACATGAATGGGCCAGGCCTCTCAAAAGTTCGGTAATATTCTAATAACAAACAGCATTCAGACGGAAATATTAGCTTTTGGGGATCAACGAGGTAATACTTTCAGCCCATTGTTAGCATGATACCTGTGGGGGTGGATGTTCGTTCAGATGTATGTTTCAAAAATACTCTGGGAACTGTCAAGAAGTAATATACCCACCCAAGTTCCAGGATTTGTTAGAACCAAGGAACGATGAAGGTGAAGGAGTGAATAGAAATAGCTAAAGCCTGGGCCAGAGGGAAGCACAGATGTACTGGAGTTCTTTGAAAACTCACATTTGCTTTCAGTCATTTAAACTTTGCCAGGACTGACCCTAGCATGAATCCAAACGGTGACGTGATGTGAGGGCGTTCAGTGAGTTGCGGTGACAAAATGAAAGCTGTCTTAATCTTGCAGACCTAGTCAAATTATGAGACAGGAAGCACCAGGTTCTCTCACGGGCGAAACAAAAAAACTCGCAGACAAGACGTTGCAGCCTCAGTCATCCATCTGGCCGTCAGCTTCACTAGGGGTGCACCATTGAATGGACCCACAGCAGTGGCTGCCTTTGCCAAGATAGGCAAGGATGCGAATGTGGATACGGAATGGCTGTGGCTGTGCACTTGATTGTAGATGGATCGGGAAGTGAATGAAAATGTGGATGTTGCCGGGCGTGGTGGCTCACACCTGTAATCCCAGGACTTTGGGAGGCCGAGGCGGGCGGATCACCTGCGGTCAGGAGTTTGCGACCAGCCTGACCAATGCGGAGAAACCCCATCTCTACTAAAAATACAAAAATTAGCGTGGTGGCACATGCCTGTAATCCCAGCTACTCGGGAGGCTGAGGCAGGAGAATCGCTTGAACCCGGAGGCGGAGGTTGCGATGAGCCGAGGTCACGCCACTGCACTCCAGCCTGAGCAACAAGAGTGAAACTGTCTCAAAAAATAATAATAATAAAAAAGAAAATGTGGATGTTGAGATGGAGGCAGACAGGCGTGAGCCTATGCATACAGACAGGGATGTGAATGGGGACGTAGATAGGAATATGGTGGGGGCTGGGGATATGGATGAATATGCAGGTGGGGAAGGGGTCGGGGATGGGGTGAGGATGAAAATGGATGTGGATATACTTAAAAATAGGAAGGTGGATGGGGTGTGTGGGGGGCTGGGAACGCATGTGCATGAGCATCTGTGTATGAATGTGGGGTGTAGAAGGGAACAGAATCATGCCTTTAGCAGTTTGTGCCTCACCTCCAAATGTGGCAGCTGCAAAATCTTATCCCCTCTCGAGATGGGAGTCAGCCTGACCAGTCCACCTTCTCTGCCTGATGTCAAGCATCTCTCATTTCTTGGGGGTGTTGATTTATAGTATAGATATCGAGTTTTATTTGGAAATTTTGTGAGTTGCGATAGTCCAGTGCCCTTTCTTCTGACCACCCAGATTGAGCTTCCCACCCTGCTGGACTGATAGTCTATAGTCAGTAGACATTGACTAATAGTCATGGTCCCCTCACATCATCCTACACCTTCAGGAAACCTGTATCCTAAATGGGTGACAAAACAGACAGCTGTGTAGTTGAAAAGTGAGAAACACTGATTATGTCTTTAGCTAGCTAGTATAAATATTTCCTGCAGTTGAGGCACACATTATGATAGAAACAAATCTTCAAAAAACTATCGCTTCCATTGTAATTTATATCATTTAAATGCCTGCTAGAGCTGTGAATTGTTTTTTAGTACCCCAGGTTTACAGTTGACTTGTTTCCGACAATCTTCTCTGTTGACTTCAGGAAAATACCCCTAACTAGTGAAGGTGCACCTGGCCAGTTGCCTCCTCTCCTGCTACTGGAATGAGTCAATAAGTCAATTACGTGTTCAGCAGACATTTCAATGCTGTGGGCCACAAGAAACTTACAGCCTCTGTGCGACACAAGCTACACACTCACTCATACTGTCACTCACTGATTGCACCATGCCTGGAAAATTATCCCAAGATTGCATAAGATTGATGGACAGATACCCCAGCCTCACTTTGCTGGAGTTGGAATGGCATTCTCCTGCAGTTCTCTGAGATGCTGTGTGCCTCCCTTGGGAGCCCCGGGGTAATTACACACCACAGTCACCATGTGCATCTCCACTGTGGGGTGGTTGGAATCAAATTCCTCCCCACGCCTGTCAGGGCAATGAGTTGAGAATCCCTCTGAAGATCTGAACTTAGCTGGTAAGCTCAAAGGTCTGAATTTCTTCCACATGAGCCTATGGGACTCTCTTCTTTTTGACTGAAAGGCCACATGACAGATTTGGCTAGGCAAGCGGGGGTCTTCAAAGAAGTGTCTTTAGGTTTTGTCACTGTTCCAGCATCTATGTGAATGCTTCTTCTGGTAGAATTTCCCATTATTATTATCCTCGTGGAGACTAGTCAAGGGTCACCTGAGAGAGGTTGGCTTTCAAAGGAATTCCACAGTCCACAGGGATAATTGCATGTGTGGAGATGTCTGTCTTTTCTCGTGGGAGGCCCCACCTGTTGGAGGTCTGGCTGACAGCTCAGGAGGGGAATTGGGGTCTGTGGATGTGGGTGAAGCATCACTTCAGAGCGTAGCTGAGCCGGGGAAAGTTGAACTGAGGTCTCCTCTGCTGAGTCTGTGTAAGAGAAAGCACCTCTGGAGCAGACTCTGTGTTGAAAAAGTGGCTACTCCAGCCTGGCAGGCTGTCTGCCAGTGAGTTAGGTCTGATGGGAGTGGTGACTGCCTGGGTCTCTCTGCCATTCCCAGACAACGAGGAGGCGATGTCTCATGTGGTATGGTGGCCTCATTTAAGTTGGAATGGGGGACGAAGCAGGGCCATGCCAAGTTTAAGAGGCTCTAGAAGGAGGGGGCAATAAATCATTGCCATGTGTTGGCAACCAAAGTTTAGCAGCAAAGTTTATGATAATGGTCAAAGCCACTGGGCAAGTCACACAGATTCACCCATTGATTTGCTCTTTATGAATCAGGTGGCCTTTCAGGGAATTCATGAAAAGCCAATTAGAGGGGGACTTTTTCCAGGTCATCCTTGCGCACTGGAAAGGTCTTTAAGGTTATGGGATCCTGCAGCCCAAGGACTGAGATGCTGGGCTATGTCTTCTGGCCAGCACAGGGCCTGGGGACAGGAGGAAGAGCTCTCCTCACCAGGGGGGCAAGGGCAGAGCCGAGCTGACCCTACCTCCTCTGTGTGTAGACAGAGACATATATAGCTCTTTCTCTCTCTCTCTCTCTCTCCATCTATCTCTGTATCTATATACCTATGTAGAGAGAGACGTTAAGAACTTAGCTCATTTAATTTTGGGAGCTGGCAAGTCTGATATCCACAGGGCAGACTGGCTGTCTGGAATCCCAGGCAGGATATCTGCATGACAGTCTGGAGGCACAATTCCTTCTGCTCTGGGAAGCTGAGATTTTTGTCTTAAGGCTTTTGATGGATTGGATGAAGCTCACCCACATTATCAAGTACAGTCTCCTTTACTCCAACCGACGGATTATCTACAAAACACTTTCCCAGTGACCCCTGTACCAGTGTTGACCAAATCAGCCAGCTGCCACAGCCTAGCCAGT
Source organism: Colobus angolensis palliatus (assembly GCF_000951035.1). NCBI lineage: Eukaryota > Metazoa > Chordata > Mammalia > Primates > Cercopithecidae > Colobus > Colobus angolensis. The sequence goes on from NW_012115200.1 coordinate 361,549, forward strand.
TGACACGTAAATGCATCATACCTGGCAAGCGTCATACCTGGCAAGCATCATACCTGGCAAGCATCATACCTGGCAAGGCCCAGGTTTCCAGACACCAGCACTGCTCTCTCCGTCAAGTCTCTTCCCACCCAGTGATCCCTCACCTGCCTGCCAGTCACAGCCCGTCTGGAGCGCATTGTCTTCCCCTCTTTCCCATATGGCCCTGGTATTTCATCTCCTGCTCCTGCCCAGACCTCCAGGTCACCCCTTGGGGCCCTGCCCTGGGTGGGAGCAGGCCAGTGATGGAAGTCCACCACGCGGCCTCTGACCTCCCTGCCTCTGTGTCAGCTGCTATAGCTTCCACATATTGTCCCTCCCACAGCCACTGCATGTGCACCCCTCTTTGCATCAGGCTGGGACAAGGTGCAGGTGTCCAGAAGGTTTCCCATCGGCAGGACAGACTCAGAAAGTAGCACAGTCTCTGCAGCTGGAGGCAAGGAGCAGGCAGAGGCTCTGGGAGTGGGGAGTGCCCAGGGCACAAAGCGGAGCAGGGTGGAGAAGGCGGAGTTGAGGGCACCAGGAGAGGAGGAAGGTTACTGGTCTCTCTGAGGGAGCTTCAAGGATGTGCAGCCACCAATCGAGGGGCTCAAGATCAGCCCCAGCCCATCCCGCAGACCAGCCAGCATTTCCGTCGACTACCTGTCCCCAGTACTTCCCTTAGCGGGGTAAGTGAAGATACGTCTCAAACGTACCTAACACAATGAAGAAATGATATATGGGAAGAAATCCCAAACAGGCTTTCTTGTCTGGAGGTAAAATGCTGACACGTCAGGTGAGGAGGCCACAGAGAAGCTGTGCCCACACACTGGACGCTGCAGAGGCCGGGCAGAAAGACTGGTCAGATCAGTTTGCCCGCCCAGGCTGGGACCCTGCCCTGCATCCTGAGGACACAGTTGGTGGTGATTTTCTAAGCCCAGACTGAAAGTTCAGGTCTCCTTTCGGCTCCTCCAGGTACCACCCCACCGTTAGGGAGGAGCTGTGTGCAATCCGAAGGCTTCAGAGGCTTATGGGAGTTTAGAGACCTTAGTGCCCACCACTCCATTTCAGAGACAGGGAAGCTGGGCCCACAGAGGACAGGCCCGGGCCCAGGGCACAGTGCTGGGACCGGGGCTCGAGACTTTTCCCATTATATTCTGAACCCTAAATCAAAGAGTACGCTGAACAGCAGATGTTCAATGTGCAAGAAGGTTTGCTGAGATTCTTAAATGTTTTTCATATACCTGAACTTCAAACAACTCTTTTTTATACAACTATGCCTATAAAACGGTGCCCATCGACTGGGGGCTGGGGGGTGGGATGGTGTCTAATGCCTGTAATCCCAGCACTTTGGGAGGCCGAGGCAGGCATATCACCTGAGGTCAGGAGTTTACCAGCCTGGTCAACATGGAGAAACTCCGTTTCTACTAAAAATACAAAAAAATAGCCAGGTGTGGTGGTGGGCCCTTGTAATCCCAACTACTCAGGAGGCTGAGGCAGGAGACTTGCCAGAACTTGGGAGGCAAAGGTTGCAGTGAGCTGAGATCGCACCTTTGCACTCCAGCCTGGGGGATAAGAGCAAAACTCCATCTCAAACAAACAGACAAACAAACAAACAAACAAAAAACGGTGCCTGCCCATTCTCATATATATTCGAAAGGGCATCAGGAGGAAGGCTCCTGCCATCAGCCACTGCACTGAGGAGAAGAGCAACCCCGCTATGCTACAGCCACCTGGAGGAGCCGGGCTTCACGCCACCCATTGGGAACAAAGATTTCTCCCATCTAGTGGAGGAATTCTCATTCACCAAGGACTTCCTCTGGGGGACCATGCTTGTATTCTTCCAGGTTCCTTGTTACTTTGCAGGACGGTTTGAGATTTAATCTATTTGGATGATACAACAGTGGGTGGTGGGGGAGCTTCCCTTGCTCTCCATGTGGTGTGGTGGTCTAATTTAAATTGGAATGGGGAACGAAGCGGGGCCATGCCAAGTTTAAAAGGATCTAGAAGGAGGGGGTAATAAATCAATACCATGTGTTGGCAGCCAACATTTAGCAGCAAAGTTTATGATAATGATCAGAGCCACTGGGAAAGCCACACAGATTCACCCATTGACTTGTGCTTTATGAATCAGGTGGCCATTCAAGGTAATCATGAAAAGCCAGTTAGAGAGGGATTTTTTCCAGATTATCCTCGGGCACTGGAAGGGTCTTTAGGGTTATGGTGATCGTGCAACCCCAGGGGCTGAGATGCTGGGTTATGCCTTTTGGGAGGCCCAGGGTCCTGGGGCTAGAGGAAGAGCTCCCCTCACCAGCAGGGGCAAGTGCAGAGCTGAGCTGACCCCACCTCCCCAGAGCATTTTTGGAAATGAGCACCATGCCTGTGTTCTGTGCCAGGATATATTTTGGAGTGATGGTGGCTGGAACCATTTTGTAATGTTTTGGGAAGCAGATTTGGACTTGTTCCTCCAATGTGGGAGCAATATTCATCTATGAGAGGCTGGAAGGAAACCATGTAGAGAACGGAGGTGGGGAAGCTTCGAAGGCAAACAGGCAAGAGGCGTCTGTGCCCAGTGTCAAGAGAAGAAGATGGGAAGAAAACAGGAGAGAAGGGCTGGCCTAGTTGACATCGTCTCACAATATTAGAATTGAGAAACAGAAAATCTAAAATGCTGCATAATCCAAAATTCACTTCTAATTGGCTATGGAAGGCAACATGGAATTCCTGGAAGCAGGTCACCATCTTAATTCTATTTTTTGGTCCATATTGAAGGGAACATTTCTGGAGGAGATATCAATGCACAGCCCCTGGTACAGCCCACGAGTGGAGTGTGCAGGTGGCAGGGTCCTCCCGGGAATCAGGGTGTCCCCGGGGGTGGTGCACAAATGGAAAGTAAAGAGCCCCCAAGCAAGGAACAGGAACAGGCACAGGCCCACCAGACACCTTCCAGGTTGCACAGGCTCTGAGTCCCAGGCCCACTCAACTCATCCGTGCCCTCCTCCTCCCCGAGAGGGGCCCCGCCTCTGAGGGAGGCTCCCTTTCATGCTCCTGCAAGAGCTGAGACGGCAGAGTGACAAACTCGCTCGGGCTTCTGCACCCAAATCTAGGGCTGTCAGTCTCCACAGCCTGTGCCCACTCCTTCCTTCAGGCCCATGGTGGCTGGTAGTGCCAGTCTCCTAACAGGCGGCATTGTTTGGCACTGAAAGTAGGTGAAACTCCTGCTACAGGAATGGAGATGAAACTCACTCTTGGCTGTGAAAGATTTGCCCAGGACTCTGAGGCTTCTTCCCAGGCACCCAGGCCAACTCTGGCAGGCTGGAGTTCAGGGTCCCTTCCCACCTTTTGGCCAGGCTGCCCAGTTTCCCTGCACTCTAACTTGCTGTCCCAGCAGGAGGGCAACACACCCGTCCCTCACCTTGGAGCAGCTCTGTCCCTGCCTTGTCCTCTGCAGAAGGAGGGTAATGGTGATGCTGAACCTTGCTGATGGGTTATCTGATCCTGGCCTGGCACCTGCTCAGGTCATCTTTGGAAGGACCGTGAGGCAGGTGTTGCCTGATACAGGTGGGGTTTTCTGGAAGCTGACACTGACACGGACTGTGGGGCACAGAATATTGATTAAGGATCAATACCTGGGAAAGAAGGGGATGGATGGGACAGAGGGGACGAAACCTCCACCAACTTAGCAAGGAGTTCTGGGGCAACCAAGGCCTGGGAGAGTTGGTTCCACATCAGGAGCAGAAGGCCAGGCTTTCGCATCCCACCTCACTCCATCACCTGCTATGACCTAACTGGGAAGGGCAGAGTCTTGGCCCTGCAGCTCCTGATGGCTGGAGGCTGTGTACTGACCACACCCTGCCCCCCATCACTGGGCAGTGGGGGTCTGAGAGGCGCATACCTGTGCTACCAGGCTTGTGTTGCCCTCACTCTGCAGGTGAGAGAACCGAGGCACTGAGACATTATCCATTGCTCCCAGGGTTGCATAGTGAGCTGGTGAAGGCTTCAGTGCCAGGTAGGCCAGCTCAAAGTTCAAATTCCAGCCCCTACATTACACCCCTGTCCCATGGGTGTAGCACAGTTTAAATGAGATAGAACCTGTAAAATGCTCAACCTTGCACCTCACCAATCTACTCAACCAGTGCTACCTGTAATATTACCGGAAATAATCATTTCTGCTCTGGGCCAGAATGTACAAGGGACATAAAAATGGTTTCATGAACCACATTGCACAGTGACATTGCAAACAGCGCTGTCCCAGGCAAGGTGACAATTAGTAAGAATTTGAATCTCCTTCATTTACTTCTCTGTAAACAAGAAAGTTGGACTTGGTGCCCCAGGGCACTTCCAGCCCTGATGTCCAGGATGTGCTGGCCCTTGGCACTGCCCTAGAGAGCCAGCCTTGTTCTGACCTCAGGCCCAGGCCTGGCTGCAAGGTGAGCTGGAAGTGTGATTCCTGAAAGGGAATATATCCCCCAAGTGAGGGTTATGCAGCCAGGGACAAGGTCCCTCAGCCCAGCTATGCACTTGCGCTGCTTGGATGCAGGACGAAAGGAGTATGTCATGGAACAAAGCCAGAAGCTGGAAAAGCATGCTGAAACCCTTCAGAACTTCACAGCCATCTTAGCTATGTCTGGAAAGGTCCATGGAGAACCAGAAATGTGCCTGAAAAAGGACAAAATGATCACCTTTCCCAAAGAAGAACCAATCCTGAAAACCACAGCCTGCTCAACTGGATGTGGATGCCAGATGGATCCCTGGAGGATTCTAGACACACAGGACAGAGGAGGCAGTGACCCACTGAGGCATCACAGCAGCCGTAAGCAGGTGCACCCACAGCCCCACCCACCCCCTTGCTGTCTTGCTTACTGTTCTGAAAGAGAAGGAGCATTGCCACAAGGTTGAATCATCTTGGTTTGGAAAATGTATTCATCTCTCGAGGGCAGTATGGGGAGTTGTGACAGCAGAGCACCAGGGCACCTACGGTGGAGGGTTTGGGAGCTCCAGCTCTGCTGCTGCTCACTCAGCACCCCATTTGGGACTCCAGAGAAGCAGAAGAGAATTGTCACTTGCTGAGCCCATGATGTGATGTTTGCAGCCAGGGTTCCAGCTAGGTATTGTCTTCTCTGTCCTACAGATTTGAATGCAGAGACTTGCAAGGCTAAGGAAGGCCTTGCTCAAAGTCATACAGCCAAAGATGGTGGAATTGAGAGTACAGACAGGCCTCCACTTACAGTGGTTCAATGTATGATTTTTTGACTTTTTACGTTCAGTAGAAATTGTACTTTGAGTGCCCATACAACCATTGTGCGTTTCACTTTCAATACAGTATTCAATCAATTACATGAGATCCTTAAGACTTTATTATAAAATAGACTTTGTGTTCAATAACTTTGCCCCACTGTAGGCTGATGTAAGTGTTCTGAGCATGTTTAAGGTAGGCTAGGCTAAGCTATGATGCTCAACAGTTTGGCTGTATTAAATGCATTTTCAACTTAGGAGGTTTTCAGTTTACAATGGATTAATTGGGATGTGACTTCATTGTAAGTCTTGATGCATCTGTATAATGATAACCATAAACCAGAGATGAAGACTGAAAAAGTGCTGACAAACAAGAAGAGAAACAGAGACTCAAACAGCCCAGGAGATGAGACCAGGGCACCTGAAGCCAAGTGTGCAAGGAGGAGCGTGTTCTGGGAAAATCCTGAAGACAGGGGCTGTGTCTGCAAGTAGGCTTTGCTGTGTTCCTGCCAGTAAGCCAAGGGGGCCAGGGGAGGGCTGGCCTTGCTGAAGTGACCAAGGATAGAGAAAACATAAGGCGGTTAGTATCTCCATTTTATAGGTGAGGAAATAAGGGCAGAGAATCTATGCAGTTTACCCAAATTCAGAGAGATGAATTCTGAGTCCAAAACCAAGGCCTTTGGTCCTCTCACTAATAAAATTAGAATTATAGCACATGTTCCACTTAACTCACGGCAGTCTTTGGAGGATCCAAGTAAGACCTAGTTGTGATATATTTTTGTGACTAAGACGAAGGAATGCACGCCAGGGGCCAGGGCCCAGCCCAGGAAAGTGGATTCACTGCGGGCTGAGCAGTGCTGATCAATGAGTGAATGTCACCTAGGAGGCCACCGTGATGTGCTGCTGGCTGCAAGGCTTTGTCCTGACCTGACCTAGTGCCTCATTGCGCAGACGCTGGAGATGGCAGGCGTGTAGGCCAAGCAGTGTAGGGAGGGAAGTTTTGCTCTCATGCTTGGTTATAGTGTGAGGCTCAAAAAGAGCAAGCCGGGTTGAATGACACGAAACCAAACACCATCCAAGAGGGAAGCATGGAAAGCTCTGTATTTAGGTTTTTACAAAATCAATTATACAACCACAAGATGGGCGGGGTATAGCTTTACAAATGTTTGCACGAGAAATCACTCCCTGATTTCTCGTGCAAACGTTTGTGACACGGTAGCAAAAAAGTGAATTGCTCTGGCTACGGTGGAGCTTCCAGATGGAGGGAGAGCGACATTGCAGCAGGGTGGTCCATTCTGGGTGACGCACTTTCAGAGGAAAATTAACACCATAGACTGGATTCAGAGGTGCGTAATTGAGGCAACGGAGAACCTAGAACTTATGTCTTATGAAGGGCAGATTGAAACAGCCATTCGTTCGTCATTCAAGTCAGGACTTGGGGAAGAGGGACATGAAAGTTGTCTTCATACAGAGAAGGTAGGAGCAGACATCAGAGCTCTCCAAAGACACCATGAGGGCAAGCAGCCTGAACTGAGAGGCCAGCAGTGTTTCAATATCAGGAGGACCTTTCTAACAAGGTACTATTCCTGAAGGCTGGGCAGCCTTGGATGCTGGGAACACGGAATGGAAGCAGATAGTTCATCTGCCATAGACAGTGCCCTGTAGGTCCTTGCCCTAGGGAAGGGCTGTCCTGAACTGTAGTTTAAAATGAGGACCCTTTAAGTCTGTGGAGGTAGACAAGTGGCCCAAGAGTGGACTCCAGGCACCAGGCCCTGCCTCTACAAAAGCCACTGTTCATCCTGAGCTGTCAATACTGAATTTGAACAACCCTTCTCTGGCTGAAAAATGAAGTTCGGAAACCACAGCTAGGGATGGGTAAGAAGCCCAAGCAGCTCGCAAATGTAACTTCCTTCCAGCCTTGCAACCGGCACACAGACACACGGAGGAGTTCCAGAGTCCAAGCCCGGATGTTGAGAAGAAGGATCAAGAGACAGGCAAAATGCCTGTCCGGAAAACACTTTAGGAAGTGTAGTCGCAAGATGGAGAGGTATTTACAGGTGACAGAAGTATTAGTATGTACTTCAATTGCTTCTTACCAACAATGTGTGTGTTTGGGTATAATTTGGGACAATTTCCTAATTACATGGAATATTTGAAGCCATGGGCATGTGTTTGTCATTGACTTCTCTGTGAAATTGGGCTTCTGTGTGCTGTTTTTCATTATATTCATTGCAACTGTGTGTCCTGTCTAACAGAAATAACCCCGCACTGATGGAGACAGAGTGAAGATCTTGGAACGAGGTAACTCACTGGTTTAAATTTTGTTATGGTGTTGAATGTCCAGGCAAAACACACAACTCAGTAGAAATGCATCCAGGACCCTACTTCAGTCACACCCAGAGCAGCAGGAAGGACAGAAAGTTCCAGAGAAAGCCATGTGCCTGGCTGAGGCATTTCCACTACAGGAACAATGTGATGTGACTGAGCGCAAGGCCACCTTTGGGCTTTTACACCACAGTTCACCTGGTCATGTCCCACTGCAGATCCATCTTGGGCACTGACTGATCCATCCACCCACCAAGGGTTTGCCAGACTGGAGATCCCAGAAGCGGCTGAAGCTGTGGTCCTGCCACAGAGTGTCGGGGCTGGCAGAGCAACAGTCATCACGTCGGTGGATGTGAGGTTGGCTCAGCACCCAGGGTGGGAAAGGCCCAGGGGAAGGTCCTCCCAGGGAAAGCAATGTCCACCCTGGCCATGGATTCAGGAAGAGCAAGCTCCCAGAGAAACCTGGAGATCCTGGGCACGGTGGACTAATGAGGGCAGAAGACGTGCTGTGGACAATAGGGAAAGGGGCACAAGGGCCAGGTTAGGAGGTGCCTTACTCAGAACATGCCCTGAGCAATAAGGATTGATTTCAGGGGCTTGGGCAGGAGGTGAGTCCGTTGAAGGTAGGGTTTGGGGAAGATTGATCTGAGAGCCGTTTATACTCTAGAGAGGTCACTGTGGCAGAGGAAGATGCTGGAAACTCAATTCAGTCATCCTGGCTTGTCTGAACTGCAAAGAACCTGCCCATGCATGTAATAAATGCTACCTGGCCACTGAAGTCTGGCCATGGAAGAAAGAATCTCCACATGGGCAGTGTCATGGTTGAAATGTGTCCTAATGCCCAGTACCTGTTGATATAACCAAATGTGGAAACTAGGGCTCTGCAGATGAACAAATTAAGATGAGGTCATTAGGGGCCAGGCGTCGTGGCTCATGTCTGGAATTCCAACACTTTGAGAGGCCAAATCAGGAGGATCACTTGAGAAGAGGAGTTTGAGACCAGCCTGGACAACATAGCAAAACTCCCTTCTCTACAAAAAAATACAAAAATTAGCTGGGTATGGTATTGCACACCTGTTGTCCCAGCTACGTGGGAGGCCAAGGCTAGGGAGAATAACTTGACCCCAGGAGGCTGAGGCTGCAGTGAGCCATGATTGCACCACTGCACTGCAGCCTGGGTCAGGAAGGTAAGTCTTTGTCTCAAGAAAAAGACGAAATGAGTTAATTAGGGTGGGTCCTCATCCAATAAGGACTGGTACCCTTATAAGAAAGGGACGTTTGGACACAGAGACAGGCATGGGCATAGGCAGAAGCCACCTGGGGGTGGGGGCAGAGATGGACATGACACTTCTTCAAGACAACACTCAGGATTGCGGGGCACCTCCAGGAGCTAGGAGAGCCACGGAACAGACTCCTTCACAGCCTCAGAAGGAACTAACCCTGCCGACACCAGGATCTCAGACTTGCACACCCCACAGCAGTGAGTAAAGAAGTGTCTGTTGTTGAAGCTCCCAGTGTGGGGTGCTATATTACAGCAGCCCCAGGGCACCAGTACAAGCACACCCCAGTGTTTATCTCCTATCAGGAGAGGTATGCTGTCACCTGTCCTAGGAGCTGAAATGGACTTCAGTGTGCACCATATTGATTCTGTTTGGGCTTCTTAGTCCCTGGGCAAGAAGACTGACCATGGGAAAGTCCATCTCCATTGGATCTGATGCCTATCCTCATGTTGCTGACCATCTCAGTGTTTTAGGGCAGTAAGGACCTATATTTCTGACTTATAAATGGGCAAACCAAGGTTCAGAGATAGCCCTTGGATAAGGTCATACAGGCTGGCAGGGGTCAGCCACGGGCCATGGGCCTGGAAATAACAAGTCATGGGAATTTCCACATTTTAGAACTCCCGCCCCAGAATCATTTAGTTTTCAATTTTGCAGCTTGGTTATTAGCAAATACACAAAAGTCCTTTAACAACAACAACAAAAAAAATGGTAATAAAATCTTACATTTTACCTTTTCTTTTTAATAAGAAATATTTTTTGGGGCCAGGAGCAGTGGTTCATGCCTGTAATCCCAGCGCTTTGGGAGGCTGAGGAGGCCGAGGAGTTTGAGGCCAGGAGTTCAAGACCAACCTGGCCAATATGGTGAAATTCCATCTTTACTAAAAAATACAAAAATTAGCCAGGAGTGGTGGTGCGCACCTGTAATCCTAGCTACTCGGGAGGCTGAGGCAGGAGAATCACTTGAACCCAGGAGGCAGAGGTTGCAGTGAGCCACAATGGCGCCATTGCACTCCAGCCTGGGACATAAAGTGAAACTAAAAAAAAAAAAAAAAAAAAAAGAAAAGAAAAGAAAAAAAAGAAAGAAAAAAGAAAAATGCAAAAGAAATATTTTTCTGAAGATTCTTATCGTGGTCCCGTAATTATGTTTCACATATCGCAAAGGTTCCCATTTGGGTGGCAAGAGATTATGTCTGGCCTCAATTGTTTCTTACTCATAATGTTGGGGCTTTGTGGCTTTGCTTCAGCCCTTGGGGAAGTGATGGCTCTGAAGTCTGAAGCTGATCCAGGATGATCCAGAAACACCTCCAGCCCAGGCAGAGCTGCTGCTGTGTGATTGGTGCTATGTACCCTAATGGCTAGGTGAGCACACTGGTGCTGGTGGCTGCATGTATTATTCAAAGAGGAAAGGGCTAATTTGGAAGTTTTGCTTCTGTGAGGCTGGGATGCTACCTGCAGAACAAGAACATAAATCACACTACACTGGTTTTAAAATCATGGACCACCCAATGCCTAGCACTTGTCACTGGGGCATCTGTAACGGAGGCCTCATCCCCAGCAAGAGGAGAGAAACCCCAAGCAATTTAACTTGGAAGTGTGGACACCCCCATAAGGCAGAGCACAGCATCAGCACTTTTGAGACAAAGTTACTAGCTGTCAAGGTTTGTTTCTTGGGCCTTGTAATGCTGAAGCATAAACTAATACAACCGAAATACCTCCTTGTTGAATAAATGAATGCAATAGAATAAATGAAGTCAACTGCTTGAAAACTCATGATGTCTAAGCAATCAGATACTACATCCCCCCCAAAAAAGTCTCCACTATTTGTTACACCACTCGCCCATCCAACAATATTTTAAAGCACTCACTGTGCAAGAGAGGCTGTATTATGTGCTGGATGGAGTTAAGAGATGAACATGGCACGCATGGGTCCTACCCTGGAGAAAAATAAGATAATCAAATAATGCCAGGTCTAGGAATGGTGCCAGTTGTGTACAAGCGTTACACAAACCCAGAGACTGGAAGACTAGCAAACTGGATTTCAAGAAACTTTTCTGGGAGGAAGTGAAATTTGCATCAGACCCTGGAATAGAAGAACAATGTGGGTGTAAGGTAGAAGAAGAGGAGGTTGTGCAAAGTGATGGAGGTATGAAAGGATGACACATTCAGGGAAGAGCCACCAAAAATGCCTGGAACCACAGTGGGGATTGGGTTTATGGGGGGACCCCTGGAGGCTGCAAGACTAAAGATAAAATATGGATTATGGCTGTCCCCCTCTGCTAGATTCAGGTTGAACTTAATCCCATGGACCCTGGGGAGCTATGGAAGGTTTTACAGCAGGAGAATTGCATGAGCCCATTTTACCTAAAGACTAAAGACATCCACATATTTTTGAGACAATTCAACCACAAAAATAAAGGCAGGCTTGCTCACGGAGGTCGCTGTAAATTCCTAGACCGCACATCAGAGGCATAGATTTAAAACTTAAAACTACCTCTCTGTGACCACACCCAGCTGCTGGCCACAGGGTGGTGGCACTTTTTCCTTCAAAGGTTTCCCCGCATCCTGATTTGTGTAACTCTTACGGTCACACTCGTTCTGTGGGCTTTGTCCTACTTCTCAGGCCTTTTATATGGGGACAGCTTTTAAAGAAAATAAAAACTCCTCTTGCTTCTTACAGATTGGACTTGATTAAATATTCCACTGATTAAGGGTAAGCAAATGTCAGCTTCAATATCATAAAAAGAGAAATGAGAGTTCATACAGCAGCAAAGCAAACAATCCATTTTCATACTTTATTAGAAACATTTATTGCTGTAATGACTACATTATATTAAGCAAGCAGGTGGAAAGGTGTTCTGTGCATGATATCTTCAAATATCTTTATTCTGAAGACCTTATCCCTCCAGTATTTAGACAGATGTTTTATTCCCTGTACCAGAGTGAGGGCTTGAGATGCTGTGATTTCAGCTCCTCCATAAGCACTCAATGATCACAGCCTATTCTCGTGTTTCAAACAGTGGGAGCCCGTTCAGTGCTCTGCACAACATGAGGTGCTCTGGGTACAAATAGCAGAACTCACTGGACACTGCCCAGTCTACTTCCAAAATCCTTGGCTCACATTCTAAATGTACCTCCAAGTTTTTCCAAGTCCTCTATAATTTGACAGTCACATAATTCTGCTCTGGAGTCTAAAGCCAAAAGATGAAGAAAGGACTGGTTCTTTCCCTCCACTGTCTATGTCACTTTGAAAAATCTTGGAAGAGCATCTTAAAGAGATTTGTTTAGCTCTCTGTCCTCTGGTATGCGTCATCTGTAGCTGTGTAACAGTATTACCATGAACTCAGTGGCTTAAGGCAGTATATATTTCCATCTCACAGTTTCCAAGGGCATGGCTTTGCTGTGCTCTCTGCAGGGCTGTGATCCACGTGTCAGCCAGGGTTGGGTTTTTTTTTCTGGGGACCTGACTGGGGAAGAGTGGAGCATTTATTTACCTGTGGCTGAAGGACCAAAGGGCTCAGTTTCCTGATGGTTGTTGACCGGACACTGCTTTCAGCTCCCCGCCACGTCGCCCTCTCCATAGGACCCTCAGAACATGCCAACTTGCTCCTCCACAGCCAGCAAGGCAGACATTACAGCCCTATGGAATGTATTCACAGGCTCTTCAACAGCTGGCTATGTTCTATTGGGTAGAAGCGTGTCATGGGCCTGCCTACACTCCAGGGCAGGCATCCCACAGGCAGGGAAACCCCACGGGCAGGGAAACTCCTGCTAGCAGGATTGTGAGGCCACCTGAGGGGCTCTCTGCCATACCTTCCTTAACTCTCTTGCTGTCCATTAGAGCACCTGGTAGAGCCTATTTTAACCACAATGTCCTACCACAGAATTGAATTCTTTCCAAATTTTACAAAATGGGAAAAAAATCCATTAGTTTACTAAATCATTTCTTTCTTTAATGCCATAAATTCTGATTTTCATTCTAGCATAACTTTCCTGTGCATATTAAAATCCCTAGTCTGCATAATTTACAACATTTTAATTTCTGCTTTTCTTTGGCAAACAAAAGTGAATGTATCAGAGATTCTGATTAGGAGACAAAGTGGAGTATTTGGACTCAGCCAAACAGCAAATATTTATTGAACACTTGCCAAAACATCTGCAAAAGCACCCTGGAAAACAGAAGAGGGGACTCAAATAAGGCCTCTGCATCCAGAGTTTGAAGAATCTGTTCGAGCAGGAGATGAGTATATGAAAGGAATTGACTGCTCGGCTTCTCCCTCAGTTGAAAAGCAAATAATTAGAGACAGTACTTCCTGGCTGTGCAAAAGGCCAGACTGCACATGCAGGAAGCAAAACCGTGGCAGAGAAAAGCAGAGGTGCGCACACAAAGCTGGCAGCCAAAGCTTCTGTTTTAGGCAGGAAGGTGGACTAGATACACAGGAGAGTCCTTCGCTCAAACCAACCAGACTCTCTATCAAACATAATTGTGAATGCATTGCTGTGTTCCCAGAAAGTAAAGAACATAGCCAGAGCCCCAGAAATGTGAGCTGAAATCAAAGCAGTGGGAGAAGGAGTCCTATGCGGAGAGGAAATGTACACGTGTGGGCCAGGGGACGGCCAGGGTGCTAATGTCACCATTGCACTTCTAAAACTAAGCTTTGGTTTACTGACAGGATGGAGGAGCTGAAACTGGCACTCATAGATTCAGGCTGAGACTCTGGGGCCAGGCTAAAATTTGTCCAAGTCAGTAGTGGCTCATGATTCCCAACACAAGCAAAATCTAATGAAAATCTTCTATAGAAAAAAATATACTCAATTAGACCACCAGTATTTTCATTGAGTAATATCTATCAAATATGAATTCACAATCAAAGGTTTCTCATGCGTACAAGGAAACAAGCCACCATATGGGAAAACAAATCTTCAAAATTAGTATTATACAAATGATCATAGGAATTATACAAATGCTTATGTGTTATAAGTCAATAACCAAAACAAACCTAAAAACTCCATGTGTTGGAAATTTAAAAAATACTTTTAAATGACATATTTATCAAGAAAGAAACCATAATAGAAGTGCTTAATGTTTATAGTGAAAATATTACATATGAAAATTTGTGTGACACAAAAAAGCAGTAAGTAGAGGAGAATATTCAGGCCTATATTAGTACATGAGAAAAGAGAAAAAGATGTAAATATAGAGAATATATAGAAGAAAAGAGTAAAAAATATTTTAAAAGAAGATTATGAAAGCCAGTTCTTTGCAAATCAAATAAAACAGACAAATCTCTAGTAATATTTTCCAAGAAAAAATGTAAGAGACAAAAACAATATTGAAAATAAAATGGGACCAAAGTATAGCTCTTAGAAAATACTTAAAGACATTTAAAAACTACCATGAACAACTTTATGCCACGAAACTTTAAAACTTAGATATATTGGCCGGGTGCGGTGGCTCACGCCTGTAATCCCAGCACTTTGGGAGGCCGAGGCGGGCAGATCACAAGGTCAGGAGATTGAGACCATCCTGGCTAACACGGTGAAACCGCGTCTCTACTAAAAATACAATAAAATTAGCCGGGCGTGGTGGCAGGTGCCTGTAGGAGAAAGGTGTGAACCTGGGAGGCGGAGCTTGCAGTGAGCCGAGATTGCGCCACTGCACTCCAGCCTGGGTGACAGAGTGAGACTCCGTCTCAAAAAAAAAAAAAACTTAGATATATTGGGAATGTTTCTACCTAGAAAAAAAAGTTCCTAACCAACACGGACTCAAGAATAAGTAGAAAAATGGAAAGTTCTTGGTCTAAAGATTGTTTTAAAGTCCCCAAAACACCAGGCCCAGATGGTTTTTCAGAAAGTTTTACCAAATTTTCAAGGAATAGATCATTTTAATTGTACGGACACTCTTACACAGACTAGAATGAGTTAATACTCTTTGACTCATTTTTTGACCAGACAAGCCTGGTCACCAGAAGGTATCTAGACCAGGAGAATACAAAAAGGGAAAGTCACAAGCCAGTCTCACTCATGAGAATTAGTACACAAACTCAAACAAAATATTAGCCCACCAAGTCTATCAAAAGAGATACAACATGGTGACTAGATATGTCCAGAAAAGCAGAGATAATGTGATTTTTTAAAATCTATTCATGTCATTCATGACATTGCTGGGTTATAATATTAAAGCCATACGATTCTATTAATAGATACATACAAGTTTGACAAACATTTGACCCAGATTAACTATTTAAAAACATTTGGTAGCTTATGCAAAGCCAAATCAAGTATCATTTTTTTCATCACTTTCTCATGAATTTTTCTCAGCACAATTTGACAAATGTATATAACAAACTCCTATATACCCAGCTACAAACAGATCATAGACTGAAGCATAAAGAGAAAAATGGTAAAGCTTCTAGAAAATAGCACATCAGAATATCTCAATGAATTGGGCTTAGAAAAAGTTTTCTTAAATAGGATAAGAAAAAACAGTATAAGGGGAAACCTCTTCACCTAAACAAAAGAATTGATAAGTTCAAATTCTGTATCATTAAGAATTTTTATGCATCAAAACTACATTGACAGAGTAGAGAAACAACCCAGTGAGATCTGTAACACGTAAAACCAACAATGGTTTCACATCCAAAATGCATCAAGAATTCCTCTGGATCAATAAGACAAAGACAGAAAAATGGGCAAGAAATTTGAAGGTGCATAAGAGTTTATCCAAATAGCCAGTGAATATAGGAAAAGTGCGCATTCTCATTAGTCATCACAGACATTTGAATTAAAATCCAACAGATGATCTGTACACTCACCAAAATGGCTAAAGTTAGAGACTGACAATACCAAATGTTGGCGAGGACATAGAGCCATTAGACCTCTCACACATTGGTGGTAGAAGAGTAAATCGATTCAGTCACTTTGGAAAACAATTTGGCATTATCTACTAATTGGATATATGCATGCACTATGACCCAAAATTTCATTCTGGTATATTTCCAACAGAACTGTTTGCTCATGTGTACCAAAAAAAAAAAAAAAAAAACATGTACACCAATGTTCACAGTAGCAATGTTGGTGAAAACCAAAAGCTTACCCAAGGAGGAAGGTGTATGCATAAATTATAAGCATATTCATACTTTGGACTTTATAGCTTTAAAAAATTTACTGATTATAGGCCAGGTGCTGTGGATCACGCTGTAATTCCAGCACTTTGGGAGGCTGAGGCAGGTGGATCACCTGAGGTCAGGAGTTCGAGACCATCCTGACCAACATGGTGAAACCCTATCTCGACTAAAAATACAAAAATTAGCCAGGCATGGTGGTGGGTGCCTATAATCCCAGTTACTAGGGAGGCTGAGGTAGGAGAATTGCTTGAACCTGGGAGGCGGAGATTGCAGCAAGCTGGGATCGTGTCAGT
Organism: Colobus angolensis palliatus; assembly: GCF_000951035.1. Taxonomy (NCBI): domain Eukaryota; kingdom Metazoa; phylum Chordata; class Mammalia; order Primates; family Cercopithecidae; genus Colobus; species Colobus angolensis. The sequence goes on from NW_012115200.1 coordinate 377,824, forward strand.
GCACTCCAGCCTGGGCGAGAGAATGAGACTGTCTCAAAAAAAGAAAACGAAAAAAAATCTACTGTTTATAGCTAGATTCACACAATGGATTCTCTGTAGCTTTAAAATGAGCATATTAATGAACAGATATTTTGCAAAAATATGAAAGACACATAAATAAATAAAAAAAAAGGGATTGGTCTCATTAGTAGTCAACATAACTAAGGTGACAATGAGAAGCATTTTGCCACCAAATCTGCAAATCTAAGGAGGTCTGATAACATCAAGTCTCGGGAAAGTTGGGAATCAGTAAAAGATGTCATATATTTCTGATAGAGGTGAAAACTGGGACAGTCGCTTAGGAAAAAAATTGGCAGCATCAGGCAAATTTGGGGATTTGCACGTCTTATAGCCCAGCAGATCTCATGATGGGTACATACCCCAGTGAAATCTTTGCATATTTTTACTGCAATGTTCACAGCAGCTTTGTTCATTATAGGAAAATTAAAAAAAAAAAAAAAAAAACCTGAAACAACTCAAATGTCCATTGACAGGATATGGATAAATAAATGTGAATATTCACTCAAAGGAATATTATCTACAGTGTTGAAAATGAATTCTCTACTCTACAGCTACAAGGAACAACATGGATGAAAATTATAATGTTGAGTAAAAACTGCTAGTCACAGAAGATTGTGGGCTGTCTCCGGGGCAGGAGTCTTTAAAATACTCCTGGCAACAAGACTCTCATCAGCTGAGAACAGGTCTCTGGAGAAGAGGCAGCTGTGAGCTCTTAGCAGCCAACCCTTGGCAGCTGGGGAATGAGGGCACAACTCTGAGATGCGCCCAGGGGGTGGCACTGAGGGCATCCACACCGTCTCCCATACATGACTGTACAGGGTGAGACTGTCCATCAGAGACCTCTCCCATTTACTATTTTCCACAGGTTCTTTAATAAAATATGTACTAAATAATGTATATCAATGTCAAGAACCACACCTTAAATAGTTTTAAACTAGTACAATTGTTTTTTGTTTTTTTAAAAAAATTAATTTTAATTGTAGTAACATACACATAAAATGCTCCATCTTAACTTTTTTTTTTTTTTTTTTTTGAGGCGGAGTCTCGCTCATCGCCCGGACTGGAGTGCAGTGGCCGGATCTCAGCTCACTGCAAGCTCCGCTTCCTGGGTTTTTACGCCATTCTCCTGCCTCAGCCTCCCGAGTAGCTGGGACTACAGGCGCCCGCCACCTCGCCCGGCTAGTTTTTGTATTTTTAGTAGAGACGGGGTTTCACCGTGTTAGCCAGGATGGTCTCGATCTCCTGACCTCGTGATCTGCCCGTCTCGGCCTCCCAAAGTGCTGGGATTACAGGCTTGAGCCACCGCGCCCGGCCATCTTAACTATTTTTAACTGTGCAGTTCAGTGGCATTAAGCACATCGATATTGTTGTGCAACCATCACCACCTCCCATCTCCAGAAGTCTTTTCATCTTGCCAAATTGTAACTCTGTTCCCAATGAGCACTAACTTTCCCACTCTCCCCTCCACCCACAGCTGGCAGCCAGTGTTCTACTTTTATTCCCTACGAATCTGACTGCCATAGTACCACATATAAGTGGGATCATGTAGGATTTGTTCTTTGGTGACTGCGTCATTTCACACAGCATCATGTACTCAGGGTTCACCTATGTTGTAGTGAATATCAGAATTTCTTTCCTTTTTCGGGCTGAATAATATTCCATGTTATGTGTAGACCACATTTTGTGTATTCACTTATCCATCAATCCACCTTTTGGCTATTTTAAATAATACTACCATGAATATGAGCGTACAAATATCTACTCAAGACCCTGCTTCCAATTATCTTATTCATATTCCCAGAAGTTGAATTGCTAGATTGTATAGTAATTCTATGTTTAATGTTTTAAAAAAATTCACCATGCTATTTTCCATAAAAGCTGCATAATTTTGTTTTCTTCTTTTAATATAAAGTTGATACTTTTCTCAAAACTCCATCATCATCACCACCACCACAGAAAAAAAAAAATCACATTATTTCAGGTTACCCTTTTCTTAACTTTATCCTTACCCACTCCAGTCGGCTGTATGTAAAATATCCATCATTTTGGGGACGTCAAAACTTGTTAAAAGGTCCATTTTCTTTAGATAGTCTTCATTATTAATCATCTTCAAATGGGCTGTAAGAAAAGGAATTGAACATTATTTATAATAAAAACATAATGCAAAAAGACATTTCCCATTGCTTGCCTCTCTTCTCTAAAAGAACAGTCAGATGTAAAAAGCTTTGCAAAGAATCAGAGATTATCAAGTAAAAATGATCTTATGATTACTAAAGTCAGTGAATTATAGGTGTGTGTTTAGTATCATTGCTGCACAAAAAGCCTAGGCAACTATGTGCGATTTAGATAAAATTACAGAAAAGAAAGGGACAGAATATATGGGGAGGGATCTTGTCAACTTATATTTGTGGAAGGATTAAGAATTAGAAAGTATAAACTCATTTCAATTGCATTTATAGAATTCTGTTTTCCTTGGAGATGACAATTTCAAAGAACTTTGAATTCTTTAATACGGGCTCTGTCCTGAGCACCAGTGAACCTAAGCTTAGCCAATGGTGGCGGATGGCTACAGAAAAAGTGGCTGATTGATTCATTGCCTGAGCATTGGTATTCTCCTGTCATGTAGCAGGCACTATGGTAGGTCCACACTCGTTTTCTCTAATTCTCGTAACAGTCTTGCAAATGAGGTTTTTGTTACCCCCGTTTTACAAATAAGAAAATTGAGGTTCTGAGAGGCTGCAGAAAAAGTCATGTTTAGGTCAAGGCAGAGTTACAAAGGAGCCTCGTATGCTCAGCCTGGCTCTTTCTGGAGTCCCTTCTCCAGGGATTGCTCCAGAGAGGGTCTAGAGAGAACAATTGTCCAGGGCCCCTGCAGATAAAGTTGCCTTTATTTTGTTCTCATATTGGATGCCAGTTTGGCTGGGTGTACAGTTCAAGGGTCAAAATCTTTCTCCTTCAGAACTTTGGGAATATCACTCCAGCGTTTCCTCGGTGTGGCTGCTGAGTAGACCCACATCCATGTGATTCTTGGTTCTTCCTAAGTACCTGTGCATTTTATCCCTTTCTCTGAAAGCCCTTAGTAATTTCCCTTTATTCTCAGTGCCTAGAAATTCAGCAGTAACCAGGCTAGATGCACATGCTTTTTTCACCTACCCTGCTCAGCAGTCAGCAGTCTTTCAATATGAAGACTCGGTACTTCTTCAGCGCTGGGAAATATTCTCCCATTATTTCTTCTTTCCATGGCTTCCCTCAATTCCCTTTGTTCTCTTTTGTGTTTTGCGGGCATGGAGCTCAGTGTCTCTCCCAGGTCCCTGCACCTCCCTGGACCCAAAAACGCCCTCTGACTCCATCTGGGGCAAACACTGATGCTGCCCGATGCTCAGGGCTGGGTGGGGAGGGGGTTTCCAGGTGGCACAGCTCTTGCAAAGCTATCGGCACGGTGACCCGGAGGGACACCACTGAGCCCTCAGGTTCCACTGGCCCCTATCTCAGGGGTTCTCCGTCACGCCCTTCCCTTATGTACATTCTTATCCTTGTCTGCCTCTCAGAGATTCTTCCAAATGTCTGATCCACTATCCTTCTTGTTCTATTTCCAGTTTCTGGGCATGGGTTTTTTTAAAAAAATACTTCATAGCTGGGAGAGGTGGCACACCTGTACTCACAGCTACTCAGGTGGCTAAGGCAGGAGGATCCCTTGAGCCCAGGAGTTCAAGGCTGGAGTGAGTCATGATGGTGCCACCGCATTCTAGTCTGGGCGACAGAGTGAGACCCTGACTAAAAAATAAAAAAAAAAAATAATGTCATTTCATGACGTTTGTGGCTGTCCCCGCAATCCAGTTGTAGAAGTATCTGCTCAATCCATCCTGCGTTTCCAAGTCAGTCTGTGCTTTGGCTCTTGATGTAATGCATGGAGTCAAGTACCAGGTTTTGGTGATTTACAGCTGAGATCAGTTCTTTTTATATAGCACAGCTGAAAGCAGAAGCATAGCCAGAAAACCCAGAGCATTCCTATTATAATCACTTAGTGTCACTCAGTTCAGGTTTTTATGTTACGCTAATCAGCAGCAAGTATTTCACCGATGGTTGCGAATCATAGACTAGGACTGCTCCTCTTCCCTGTTCATTTGACTGCAAATCCGAACAGCACGGAGACTGCCTGACCATCCTCGAACCACTTCGAACAGCTAGAATGGTGCAAAAGGAAGCTACAACAATCAGGATTGAGTCTTTATTTTTAGCACATTTTTATTTTGTTTTCCTGCAATAGTTCATGCAATTTATGCAGAGTCAAAGATATGGTTTCTAAGGTCAGTGGATGCCTTACAGTGTTTCTGTAGGAGCATTTGGGTGTGTGTTCATATATTTCATAAGTTGGATCTCATAAAGAAGTTTTACCATTACTTAATGTTTTATTTACTGTTTAACCAGTTTGTCAAAAATTAGGAAATAAATTATGCCCATACAAGATATATTAGAAAGGTCAAAATATAAGGGTAAGGTACAAAAATGGTTGCTACCAGCTCTCTGTGGGGTCCTAAGGGTGTTCCACGCCATCCAGCAAGATAGAGAAGCCCCTGCTCAGAAAGACTGAGTGAAAAGGAGATGCTCACCGGAAATGTGTGCGGCTCAGTTTTAGTGGCTTTTCCAGACCTCTGTGGTTGAACAAAACCTCATGAGAAGATACATTTAGCAAATGGTAGGGAAACCTGGAAATCAGGACCTGGATTATTAAAGGGGGAGAAGGATTTATAATTTAGTGGGAGATTTTGTGGCGCTCCGAAATGTTTATTTTGGGGGATGTCAGAGCCGCGAGGAGTTCCTTCGAGTTAGGATGTTTTGTGCAGCGTGGCCACCTTGTTGGCTCATGAACTGGAAAAGGCCAGAGCTTCGCTGAAAACTACTCGAAGGGCTGCCCGGGGTGCGCCCGTCAGCACTCAGCACTGTTCTCTTTGTACAGCTCTGCATCCGAGGAGCAGGATATTATTTGTGATGGGGTTTAAAGCAATTTCCCTACTCCAGGGTCATGACCGGGTTGCTCTCGAAGCTCTTCTGCTTCCCATTTCACAACTCTTGCCGCTCCCTCAGACCACTAAGGAATGATGTGTAAATTTCACACGGCTCCCAAGTTTGGGTTGGAAGAGCATCTAAAAATTCAGTTGCTTACCCAGAATTTATCCAAATATCTTTAGTTAGACAACCTCACGTGGTTGGCCTTTCTCTTGAGACCTTCCTGGGTTTTAGCCCAGCCAGAAATACTATACAGGCAGCCAATCAGTAAGTACAAAGGCACACATTTTTTTAAAAAACACCGAGACTTTAAAAGCTACTCTTTTGAACCTCAGAAATGATTTGGATTGGCTCATGCCTTCCACGGAGGTCAGAGTTAGAGCTCCATCTTCCCAATGTGCCACATGGTTATTGCTAGAGTCAGAGAAAGATCATGAACTCAGAGGCTGGGTAAGAACGGAGCAGGAGGCCCCTGAGAAAGAAAGACAACACGTTCTCAAGTGGAGCACAGTCTACGCTAGGTGACTCGTTTTCCATTGCGCTGTAAGGAATTACCACAAACTTAATCATTACATCAACGCAAAATTATTCTCTTACAGTTCTGAGGTCAGACGTGTGTGATCAAGGTGCCTGCGGGGCTGCCTTTCCTTGGAGAACTCCATGGAAAATCCACATCCTTGCCTCTTCCAGCTTGAGGCATCAGACTTCCTTTGCTAGTGGCCTGTCCCTGCTTTCTTTTCATCTCTCCTACTCCTAACTCAAATCCTCCAGCCTCCGTCTTCTAAGGATCCCTCATGATTCCACTGGGCAAACCCAGAAAATCCAGGATGATCTCTCCATCTCTAGAGCCTTTGCATCATACATGCAGAGTCCTTTTTACCCTGTAACGTGACATATGCACAGGTTCCAGGGATTAGAATGTGGGTGTTTGTGAGGCGGCTAGCCTCCAGCCTACCACAGCTAGTTTCCTCTGAACCGAGCCAATTTGGACTCCAAAGCTAGAGCATGAACTCCAACAGCTTCCATTTTTAGGAAGCAGGACAAGTGCTAAGACCCAGAATCCAGGTTCAAATTCATATCATTTAAGAGGCCCTCGCAGCTGAGCTCTCACTAATGAGGTTGAGGTGTGATGGGGAGGGGCGTCTGGACCACGTCAGGGGACTGCTCGATGGGGCCATGAAAGTGAGGGCCTGGAGGCGTGAACCTGACGTGTCACTGATGGGCACTTGTCAGCTCAATGTGTAGCTGACGAGTTGCAGGAGGAGCTCAGCCCTCGCGGTCCCGGGGATGGCCTGCATCCTGCTTCTTTCTCAACAGCATGTCTGCTTTTCCTCAGCTCCAGGGTGACCCATGCCACCTCCCTGGGCCTCAGTTTCTCCTGGCGGAGGAGAAGCAAGCACAGCTTTCAACCTCGCATCTGGCAGCAATGAGGAGGACTGCTTGCCGGGCTGCATGCAGAGCATCATACTTAGGATCAAATTATTCCCCCCAAAGAGTCATTTTTCCTCACCCCTGGTGGCATGCTTCTCAGAAGCTGGGAGCGAAGGGGTTCCTGCAGTGAGTAACAAAATAGATGATGGAGACAACCACTTATCTTATTTGTCATCTCACCAAAGAAAGGCTGCTCTGATGTTCCAAAAAAACGAACTCATCATCTTGATCAGATGAGAAGATTCAGGAACCACAACAGAGGCTAAGAGTATAAATCCTTTGTCTTCTCTTCTCTTGTTAATACTACGGATGAGACAGGCAAAGAGAGCAAAGAGAAACCAACCCTTGAGGAAACTGAACCTGGGATGTTGGAATTGGGGGCATCAATTTCCCCATATGCATCCTCACCTTAAAGAGGGGCTGCTCTGTCTCCCAGACCCCATAACCAGTTAATGACAAAGCCGGTGCAGGGGGATCAGTTCCAAACACTAGTTCAGACATCTGTTCTCTTTTCTTTATTTTGTTTGGCATGGAAACTGGTACCTTTCTGGGAGTATTTTTTGTTCTTGGTTTACCTGGGTTGCAATGACATTAAGTTCCTTCAACACCATGGAGCTCCCTAATGGGTATGGACAACCAAGGCTTTGGAAATAAAAAGCCGCTTATGCGAATCACGTTATTTGATAGGGAAGAAAATGAAAAGTTGCCACTTTCTAGTCTGCTATGCTTTTCTTATTTAAAAAGTATATTTTTATACTTTTTAGATTAAAACATTTTATAGACGTATTTAAGGATGTACTTTTATAGAAATATCCTTAAATACGTCTATAAAAAGTTATATTCAGAAAACTGAAAATGTAGAAACAGAGAAATTCACTGTCCCCAAAGCCCTTTCCCACCCAGCATGGGTGTTGATGTTTGAAACGATGACCTAACGCAGGTAACTTATTGCAGCCCCCAAGGTGGTGGGCCTGAGGGCCTTCCCCAAGTCCCCGGATAAGCCGTCTCCTGAGAGGCATGTGACACACTTCTCAAAGCCCCAGTGCTGCTGCAGTGGCAAGCTGCCAAGGACCTGCTGGTGACCCTGATAGCAGCAGACACTGCAAGAGGATGTGTTGAGGTGCTCACAGCCCCCAAATGTGCCTGCCCATGTTTTGTCCCTTGTTGCTGGGATTGACTGAAACTGAAGCCGGCATAGAGTCCTGTTGCATGGTTCCCTCCCATGGCAGAGACCTGGAGGGTGGGAGGTGAAGGCCCTGCGGAGCCTGATCACCCTCTCCCTCCCCCCTCTATCATTTCCAAATGAAAAATTAAAAAGACATCACAGTCTAGGTGGCCTGTGGTGCCGATGTCTCAGCCAGGTAGGGAGCTGACCCATTTCTCTGAATCCAGAGTCAGGCCATCCCAGTAACTCCACCACCACTGTGACTTGTATTGCTCTGCCCGTGTCCTAGCGCAACTTGGGGAGTTGGATTACAAAATGATTTGTGATAATGGGTGTGAAGGAGAGGGTTATTTGACTTCAGGAAACAGAGCTGCGAGTTGGGAATGATATATGAAATGGAACATCCACGGCCAATGCACAGTCGATGCATGAGGTACAACAGGCTGTCCCCGCTGTGCTGAGCAGTCTCCTTGTAACCAGACACACAAACATTTGGCTCAATCAGCAGCAGCCTCCCAGAAAACTGCAGCAAGCCCCTAAGTTGCAGATAAAATATAACCAGCTAACAGGCATGCTGTTAATTAGCCAGAGAGAGAGAGAGAAAAAAATGATGGCTTTCCACATGCACAATACTCAACTCTTTCTTCTCCTCTCCCAAGTCTTATCATCCATTTGCCTCCAAAAAGGCCAGAAATAAACACAGCCATCTTTTTCACGAATGCTGAAATTGGACTGGTTATCACATTTGAAAGGTGAGAGCTCTCGGGCTTAAAACTAGAGGTGAGCTATTTTTGCCTCCTTTATTCCAGCTGGAAAATAAAGAAGAGATCATTACTGAGAGAGAGTTTCTTCAGCAGGAAAAAGAAAAACAGATGTTTTTAAAGATCGTAAAAAACACTTTTGTTAAATATGAGCTGCCTCTCTTAAAATTTCAGAAATACTGTACAATCAGTGTGCAAATATTTATGGTGACCTGTGCACTCCGGGTCTTTGTTTTCACCCACCCTCCCATGGGCCAGCCTGCCGAATGCTTCTGGATCAGACACGCAGTGTGCTCTAAATGTGGCCTCATTCAAACTGTAGCTCCCACAGTCCAAGATTTTATACTTTTACCAAAAAGCCAGGACAAGACCAGTGCTGCAGGCCACAGTTTATCTCCACAATGAAGGCGGCCATCGCAGTCACACTATACATCATAATGATTTAAACCATCCAAATGGTGCCAAATAATTAGCAGATGAAACTCACGGAGTCCAACTGTATAACTATGAGATTAAATTAGCCATTTATGGATTTCAGAAAGAAAGGAGACTAAAATGTTTTATAGTGTAGTTAAAAAAATCATTGAATGAGTCCCTCATGTTGAACATTTCCTCATGTCAGAAGCAAGGTGGATGACACCGAAATCATAAATCCAATTGATAAGTGCTAAAATCACTTTAGTCTGCCATCTTAGGAGAAATTCAATAAAGCCGAAAGAAGGACTTCTGTAGACACAAGCCTGACTCCTGTTACCTACAGATATTGACACTGCTCATCTGAAGGGGCATGTGTGTCCCCAGATGAAGTATATTTGGTTCTTTAGTAATTGATTAATTTTAAAAAGCTTGCTTTGCGTAGAGTTAACATCATAGATAGCAGTTATGCAGATAATATATGCACATGTGCAGTTTTGTACATTGTGTTATACATCAGTGTCTGCCCTGTGCCATTCGATACCTTCACAGTAGCATTTTAACTTTAACCAAAAAAAAAAAAAAAAAAAATGGGGCTCTGAGGCCTCTCTCTTCTTCCTGTAAATGTTGGGCAGTGCTTTCTCTGTGTTACTGACAACATGTGACTCGGCTAGTATTTCCTAAATGGCAAGCCAGGCGTGTTGTGCTAATAAAAGTCGTGGCCTGGTTTTTAAAACCAGTCGCCCAAGAGGACGGCCCCAAAGACACTCACTGGTTGTGCATCACTGCGTCTGGAATGACGAGGGTTTGTGCTTGCTCATTGAAGGAAAAAGTAAAAATTTGCTCCAGTTATCTGTCAGCTTTTTAAATGGGAGCCTTCCATATATAACCAAGCCAGATTTCAACCCGGATCTCCCAGGTGGGTTGTACGGCTCCGCATATCAGGAGAGGTGGGCTGAGGCACAACACCGCCTCTACGATGATCCTCAGAAGCGAGGATCCTTTCTTCCTCTGCAGAGGGGAAGGAAGGAGACTTTCCCCCGGCACAGGAGCCTCGCCAGGTGCTTTCATCGGAAACTTGCTATTTTCCCTGGGAAGCTATGTGCAAACGCAGGCTGACAGATAGAAGAATGTGCCCATTACCATCAGCCACGTCCACATGGCTTTGCAACGTGTCCCCTTTTAGTGGCTTAGACTCCACGGCCGCTCGCGTTTGCAAACACGTTTCCTTGGCTTGTCCCTTTGAACTGTCCAAATTAAGTGTTTCTGCTTTTCTGGTTTGTTTGGTTTTAATCAGCATGATTTTTGAGAGGAAGGAACACCAAAGCACAGCCTCTTCTCCCAAGTCTTTTCTCCGGCCTCCTGGAGTGTCTAACTCTGCTCCCAACTCCAGCAACACAGATGACTGAGCCTGGGGCAAAAGCAGGAGAGGGGACATGCGGTGCATTCAGCTGACAAACAGAAACAAACACCTTTCTAGCAGGTTCTACATAATCGTCCAACAAAACTAGGGGAAAGATATTTTTGATGTAAATTCCAGGCAGCTGTGCCCCGTATTTTCTTGAGGAAATAACACCATTTGCTAAAGACGTCTAGCACTGGGATCTCGGCAGCATCACAATTTCCTTTCTTGTTTACTAAAAAGCCCAGATTTTGGCTTTTGTGTCACACCTAAGCATATTGGCTGGCCCTGCAGGCCGCGTGCGATTCCCGGTTCTGCGGCGCGAGCACAGCTGCGCTCTCCCAGGACGTACCTGGGCCCCGTACTGTGAAGAAAGCCATTTCACGGTGCCAGCTATTCGCACTCCAGTGCCACTTGGACTGGCAGAGACTGAGAACTTTGTGCAATCGCGGTGGAGTGGGTGAAAATGAATCAGATATGAAAATGTCTGAAGCAATAAATTAACACACAGCAGGGGGGGTGATAGCTTAATCCTGTCTCATCCAAACTCTACCTGACACCCATTATTGTTACAGGAGGTGGGACTCGGTGACGGTACCGGAGCGAGAATGAACATTCCCCAAAGAGTTCAAGCTTTGCAATAGGTATGTAATGTAATCCTGTGAAGCAGCCCACGCCACTCTGATAGTATTTGTGTGTTGAATTCGGGTTAACCTGCCAGCGACATCGCTCATCTCGGTTTTATTTAATGCAAAGGGAATGCCTTTGACATTTAGAAAAACTGTTGAAAATGCAGATAGTTGATGAAGCTTATCAATGTATTTTTTACTATAAAAGAAAAAATTCTGCAGGTCTCTCTTTTTCTCTGTAAAGGTGGATATCAGCAGGTTTGACAATAGCAATTGATGAAACAAACAAACAAAAAATCAAATCCTCTCAACATTTTCCCTGTTTCCTGTACCAGGTAACTGAGACTAACACATATTTTACTCTTCTAAGAATTCTTTAATTTTTGTTTATTCTTTGAAACCTAACTGATCAAAGTCTGAATTATTTTCCTTGGAAAAACACTTGTGAGAGATATTTAGAATGCACACCATCCAAAATGAATCTGGGAACATATTCACATTCAATTGCTTTAAACAGCATTTCTCTTCTTGATATTTTGCTTGGAATATTTCATGTTCAAGGTCTTCGGAGGTAAGACTCTAAGTGCACATTGCTATTATTTTAAATCAATAAATTGTTTCTGGAGTCACACAGCACACAAGCCCAGTCCTTCAAGACTTTTAAAGGAAAAGCAAGTTTGAAGAATAACATTCCTTTCTCCCCATAAGGTTAAGAGCAATACATTTTTTATAAACACTCCATTTTTATTGTTTGTGAGGAATTTCCAGGCTAAACAATGAATCTTATGGTTTGATTTTCCTTTTTAAATATATGATTGCCCCTTCAAATAAATATTGCACAGTTTTAACTATAAAATAAATGCATACCATCTTTAATGAGAGGAGATGGCATTCTGTCTCCTACTTTAACTTTCTGTTTCTAAAAACTACATAACCATATTTATATTAAGTATGGTACTTCTGGGAATGTTGGTGGATGAAGTGGAATTACAAGATGCTAATAAATTATGTCATCTCTCATTTTAACCACCCTAGCAAATGAATTTCTATGGTCTTATTTTTGCCATATTTTTTATTTGCTCAGATAATTTTTATCAGTAATTTGAAAATCGCTCACTCCTTTTGCCCAAAATTTTTAAATGCTCATTGTAGCAACTATAACTTAGCTAGTATAAAGTCAGATAATTAAACATACAAAGATAGACTCTTCTTTTTTTTTGCATTTATCCTTTGGAGACTGGAATTTTAGCACAGCTAAAGCTATGCAAATTGGATGCAGTTGTCTGTAGATTTCTTGCTGCATATTAAGCCACTGGCTCTCAATTCGCCCCTGCTGGGGGGAATTTCAAGAATAAAATTGTATATTGAGACATGATACCTAGAACAGCTGCCCCAGGAAGGTTTAACAACAACAAGAAAAAAGGGTCGAGGGCAAGAAGGAGAACATATTTAATAAAACCATAGAGTTCATCAATGGAGCCAGATTAGGCAGACAGGAGATAAAATTTCCCTGCCACAAATACAAAGCACAAAACAACACGTAGTTCATCAAGGAGAAGAAATGGATGCTGCTGATTCCAACTGACAGAGCTTTTCAAGAGGTTTTACTACTTAAAAGTTTGTAATATTTCACGGGTTACAATTTCTTTCCTCAAAGATGGTTTAGAAGTCCGCATGTTTACTAAACAACCAATTTTTCTGAAATGTCTTGAATTAACAAAAGCCGTACAGTGTTGCTGTTGGGGCTCCTGGATTAACTCACAGGAAGGAGAAACGGGGCATTTTATCTCAAGTGCCTTCTGGCCACATGAAGGCAGGAAATAACTCCTGCACCTAGGTGGACCCTGCTGCCAGGTGCCAGGGACTGTGCTCTGGGTCCTCTGCTGCTCAACAGTTGACTCTGTGTGTGTGTGTGTGTGTTCATGTGTGCAAGTGTGTTTTTGCGTGTGCTTGTGTTCACGTGTGTGTTCATGTGTGCAAGAGCGTGTTTTCGCGTGCACTTCTGTTCATGTCTGTGTTCATGTGTGCAAGAGCGTGTTTTCACATGCGCTTGTGTTCGTGTCTGTGTTCATCATGCACTTGTGTTCGTGTCTGTGTTCATGTGTGCAAGAGCATGTTTTTGCGTGTGCTTGTGTTCCCGTGTGTGTTCATGTGTGCAAGTGTGTTTTTGTGTGCGCTTGTGTTCACGTGTGTGTGTGTTCATGTGTGAAAGTGTGTTTTTGTGTGTGCTTCTGTTCCCGTGTGTGTGTTCATGTGTGCAAGTGTGTTTTTGTGTGTGCTTGTGTTCACGTGTGTGTGTGTTCATGTGTGCAAGTGTGTTTCTGTGTGTGCTTGTGTTCATGTGTGTGTGTGCCCTTCTGCTCCCCAGTCTGTCCTTGTTTCCCAGAGGCAATTTGGGTGCCAGACCTGGGGCCATTTACCCCTGCTTCCCTGTTCCTCCATGCTGCGTCCACTGGCAAATATGTTGTGTGCTGCTTCTTCTAAGGATGCTTGGTATAACAATGAAGTGAGGTTTCCTTCTGGCTTCATAAAAGCTTTCTACACACACACACAGACACACACACACACACACACACACACACACACATACAATCCTGACTAATTTGCTATCAAAAACTGACCAAATTGACCAAATCACTTAAACTTAAGTCAATATGAAACCTACATTGAGAAAACCAAGCAGATTTTGTCCGATGGCCAGGCCCTTTTGCATGAACATGCGTGGCTTCCAACTTTCCACCTTTTCCAGACTTTTCTTAGTGTTGCCTAACGGTCTTGAGGTTTCTCTCAGACCCAGCATCTCTCTCGAATCTCCCACCTCTCCCACCTTCCTGAGTCTGGTGTGTGATGGGGCTCTGCTGAGGTCCTCCACCCCCTGCCCCCAGAACAGAGCTTCTCCCCCACCGTTCTCCGAGAGAAACTCGCATGTGTCATCCTGGAACCTCATTTCCAGTGATTGAAATGAGCTCCGTGCCATGTGGGAAATGTGTGGCTGTGGAGTCTTTCTGAATACATTTCACGACATTGATTTTAAAGACTCTACCACTGTTTTTCTTTGGATTGTATGATTATCATCCTCATTTAAAGGCCCCAGAACTCACATTGTAAAAATCAACTGACTGTTTCTGACTTGCTGATTTTCCATGAAAATCAGGGAACACTCCAATATGTTGGGGAGAAAATGTGTGAATGTGATGTGAATGAAAACGTGCCACTTCAATGGGCTGTGAAAAGTTCCCCACTTATGTCTGTTTAGAGCCCAATTCTCCCCTTAACTTAGGCTCATAATTCCCACTGTTGATGTTACACCCCAAACAAATGCAGTTCCATGACTCTTTCAGTAAAGAGTGTTGGCATGTTCTTAACATACTGAATCATACAAATGCACTTTATGGCATCCTATCCAAAGGGGTTTACCACCTGCAGGAAATGCTGAATGGTTAAGAAGAAAAACCAAAAAGATGATATTTTTACTTTTCATGATTAATTTACTTAAACCTCTTTGTCTTTAAAAATCTCAAAAAAAATTGGTCTCATCATTAGCAATGGGCGTTGTGGACCTGCCTGGCCCCAGAGTGGCCCACACTGAAGATAATGACCCAGCCAGTTAATACAGCCTCACAGCCCCACTTTATGTGTATAACTCACTGAAAGACAATAGATTCTCTAAACAGAAGACATGGGCCTGGAGGAGGTTGGCGCAAATTTGCGTGCAAAACACTAAACTCCATTCCTGGTTCATGGCCCTTGTGGAATATCCTAGGAGACGTGAACTGATCAAGATGTATGCCAGAATTTGTGTTTCTGAAATCAAATTCCGTTCTTTCCAAGCATTTTGATCAGAAAAACACTGAGTGGAAGTGCAAAAAGAAAAACAAACAAAAAAACGAAGACTGAGCCTGAAAAATCTATTCCCGTTGAAGGTCGTAAACTGTATCGCTACAAACTTCTGGTTTTATTTCCCTTAAAATTGTAACCACGGTCTGCATGCCGGGTGCTCCATACCGGAAGCACCGCCTTGGAGATGCAGATGGGCGCTGCGTCAAAGGCCGTGGAGTTGGTAAACGAGGGGTTCAGAGGCTGCGGGGAGCAGGGTGATTCTCCACAGGCAGCAAGCATATTACAGCATTCCTTATACAGCGCTTGCTCTCCAAATTTCCTCTACACTTTGTTTACTATATATTCCAATAGTGTAATATTAAACAAAAACAGTGTGTCCTACGCCAGGATGATTGATTACCGCACCGTCACAAGGTCACCTCTTAGGGACAGGCTGGGTGCAGGAGGGGCTGTCTGACTCCTACAGTTAACACTATATCCGCATTGTATGAATGTCACCAGCAATCCAGTGATTTATTGCTTGGAAGGCTCTGTTCAATTTTTTCTGCCTGACCAAATTGCACATTTTCTAGAAAAAGAAGCAAAAATATTTCAGCACATGGATTGCCTCGACTCCTCATTTTCCCCACTAGGTTCCACGTGCATTTGCAAGGATCCTGGTGATCTGAACCTTCTCTTCTCCTTCTCCTTTTTTCCCCTCTGTTAGATATTTGGCAAAAATGATTATTACACTAATGAAAAGGTGCAGCAGGAGATTAAGGGCTTTTTAATCAGATTTTGGTAACATCTGTGGGCCATGAGTAAGGGCAGCTGTATGCTCTGTTTCTTAATTTTAGCTAGATTTACTTTGGATATAAAATTGTTAGCCTCGGGGAAAATTGAATGGGGGTTGGGGAGGGGGCGATATTCTTACAGAACACTACATAACCAAAACTGTTTCAAAACAGGGGGAGAGAAACCTCTTTGGCTCTAGAGGGTAATTTTTTCCTTTCCTAGAAAAGATATACAATGAAACTAAAGAAGCATGGTTATAAAAAATATTCATCCAAATTGAACAAAAATATCTTTTGTACACAGGGGCACATCATCTACACTAGGATAAATGTAGGTTTTTACCCACAATTTATTCACACTTTTTAAGGGTTTTTTTTCTCTCTCTCTCTCTAAGCCACCACTTAAAATAACTTGCATTAGCCTACAATATCCAATTTGCATTATGCGAATACAGATGAAACAGATAGAATATATGGCCTAGTACAGATGCCAATGTATTTTAAAGTGAATTTGCTTTTTTACTTTTGACTATTTATTTGTCCTTTCTGTGGAAGCTATTTAGGCATCAAACACTTAACACAGTACTTTACATAAAAAGTCTCTCAGGTTTGTATCGTGATCATGGATTATTGACTCGGGATTCCCAACCATCAGAAATGGAAATTCTGAGTATTCTGAACAAGGAAAAGAGACAAAATGTAAACATTTTTTGAAATTTTTCTCAAATTCAGTAGAGCACTAAAATGTCCCTGTGAACATGACCCATTTGTGTATGTTGGCTGTGAGCTTTGCTTCATTTCCTATAGTGGGCAAAAAAAGTGTCATAAGAGAGAAAGCAGGAAAACGTAGAAGAAAGTAAGTTTTTCAGGGCTGAAAGGAAAATTCTCACCAGAAGTTTCATGTAACATAGGATTCTAGAGTGGTGTCCTCATTCACTGTTTCTTATTAGCCAATAAATTAAACGAAAAAATCCTAATGACTAGTCTTTAGGTGATCTTACAAGATATTCAGCAGTCAGCTAATAATTACATACTAAAATTAATATTTAGTCCATCATCTTTTACAGATATTTCTTCTCTGTGAGCAGGAGCAACGCCCAAAACCCCACTGCAACACAACAATGGTGAGTAAGAAAAGCCCTGGATCTCCCAAAATGCCCACAAGGCTTTGTCAGAAATTGGGCTAGAAGTCTAGTGGGAAATGTCCTTGTATCTGTGTTTGTGCAGAAGACGGCCCTTATTCTTTAGCTAATGATCAGAAATTTTTTTACTAGACCTGCATTATGTCAAAAGTTCTAACTCTTCTGTGCAGGGGACTCCATAAAGGACAGAATCAATCATTGCCACAAAAGTAGACAAACCAAACATATGCATGGCGCATTCTTGCAAACCAGGCACCAGGAACCTGCAACCCGTGGGGTTTGTGTGTAGGTGACAAGTACTGGCTTTGTATGGACTCCTCCTTTCCTTTCCTAGGACTCAATTCTGTAGTTTTTCCCCAGAAGAAAAAGAATTTTCAAATGGTTCAGAAGACCTTCAATTGTAAAACATTCAAAAAAACAAAACATATTAGAAAATGCTCAAAAATGAAAGTAGCAACAGTGGGCATGTTCTTAAGACCATTTGCCCATCTCAGTTGTAGAAAACCATAGTTATGATAGCACAAGGTTGTTACAGAATGCGATATTGTGGTGCCTGTCACTCTGTGCAAAATATCTCTCCAGAAATCATAATTCATATGGGACTTTCAACTCAGCAAGGAAAGTCGCTGTGTCCTCCCCACTGTAGCTCTGGTCTAATTATGGACACCTGTTCTCAAGGGCTGGTTCAGGGTGTGACCATGACCCATCACGTTTGGAGACACGTTCTCCTCACCTCTTGTGAGCTTCCTGACACTTTAGATTCAAAATGTAGACAGGTTTCCCTTTATTCATTCCGACTACTGAAGAAAAACAACAACAAAAAAAACCAACAACTTTTGAGTGGCACAGTGGTCCACACCTGCAATCCCAGCACTTTGGGGAGCCTAGGAGGGAGAATTGTTTGAGTCAGGAGTTCAAGACCAGCCTGGGCCACATAGGAAGATCCCATCGCTACAAAAATTTTTTTAAATAGCCAGGTGTGGTGGCACACTCTTATGGTCCCAGCTACTTGGGAAGTTGAGGCAGGAGGATTGCTTGAGACCAGGAGGTTGAGGCTGCAGTGAGCCATGATCACACAAGCACCGCTGTGCTCCAGCCTGGTAATAGAGTGAGACCCTGTCAAAATAAAAAAAATAAAATAATAATAATAAAAAAACCTTTTGTTTTTGAGGTATTTTCAAAAGTCCCATATTCCTGGGATGGGCATTTGGAAGAATGGTGTGAACTGTCTGCTGTATATTACAGTATGAACTGTCTGCTGTATATTACAGTATGAACTGTCTGCTGTATATTACAGTATGAACTGTCTGCTGTATATTACAGTATGAACTGTCTACTGTATATTACGGTATGAACTGTCTACTGTATATTATGGTACGAACTGTCTGCTGTATATTACGGTATGAACTGTCTGCTGTATATTATTACTACTCAAGGCTTTTTGTTTTCTCATTAGTAGAGTCCAACCAGAGAGTTGTCTTTCAAGAAAGATTCCTGGGTTTATCATCAAACATCTCAGAGAAGTAGAGGGTGAATCTAAAGAGAAACGCCTCTGCAGCCAGGAAGAAAGGTGGCAGATGGGACTCCTTTTTCCACTTGGTAGACTTTTTTATTGAGTAAGACTTTCTCTTTTGGTGAAAGAGAAAGTCACAGACCTCATCCAGTGAAGCCCTCTTCTCTCTGCCATGGATTCACCTCTAGTGGTGATTAAATTATGTGCCTCATTCTGTCTCTACCAGGGTGGAAATCCGTGACTTTCTAATTTGTTCCTACTTTCCTTTGAACTCACATCCCAATTAGTGGCACTTTAGTGGCAGTCAGGGGACAGCACATAGTGAAAGAAACCGGAGAAGCTGACAGAGCAGAGCGGGCTTGTGAGCTGGGGTTCTGCAGTGTGCTGGGGATGCAGAGCCTTCCCAGGGCAACACGACGGCACAGAGTGAGTGTTACAGGCGTGTCTGAGTTCTGTCTATGGATTTAAATGTATACATCTATTTTGTTTCCTCTTAAAGGCCCCAGGCCACATGTACTAACAATTCAGATTGTGTTAAGGAAAAAGAAGCCCTTCTCACTACACACACACACACACACACACACACACACACATGCTTACATGTGCAATACAAATACAAAGTGAGAAAACCAACAACATCCAAAACATGCCTCAAGAGCACAAAAGGGCTCGATTTCTCCTCACCAAGAAATACCACTCTGTCTGCTCCCCGAACATGGGGACTCCGGGCTTTTCTCAGGGCCACAAAGAAGGACCATTCCATCCAACAGGCAGCATTTCAGAGCCTGCACAAGACTTCCACATGTTCCCAGGAGCTCTCTCTCTCCACCTGTGAATGGCTAGGTGGCATTGTTGGCTGTTTCTTTCATGCCCCCTCTGCTTTGAACACAGAAACTAGCGGGTTTTTGTTTTGTTTTGTTTTGTTTTTTTGTCAGTGTCTCCCACAAGTAGTAGTGCCTACCCCGAAGTCTACGGGAGCACGGGATCATAGGTGGATACCGATTGGTCGTTGCTGGGACACCATTCCTAGAAGTCTCTGGCAGTGTGTCTAAGAATAATGTCAGTACATTGCAGACCCTACAGGTGCCTGTGGGCAAGATGGGTATTTTGGGATCTCAGATGGCACGGGTAATTCTGGGACTTCTCCTCACAGGAGACAGGGAACTGCCATGGTAATGTTGATTTCCACGCTTTATGAAGACATGACAGAGAAGCACTGCTAATTAAACAAACATGAGATGAACAAGACAACAGCAATAAATTGTGAGCTAATTTAAAATAATAAAAGACATCCAAAAGAAATGAATCACAATGCAGAAACATAAAACCCTGTTTAAATAATTTGGGGATATGTTCCAGAAGCCAGGTGCTAAGTAATCATTTAATTCTTCATTTCCATGGAATTCTTTAAGGTTCCTCATTGGGAAATGTTTTTTTAAAAATCACAGCTTAAGTAATTTAAATGAAAACATGTCTAAGGATGTTATGTGATAAAATTTCTGTAGTTTCCCAACCACATTTTGGAGGAATGTTTTCAAAAATTATCTGGGCACTCTATAAAAAGTGAACGTTTTCTTAATTACAAGGTTTATGTTACTTGGTGAAATTTTAATGTAATGAAACATTCAGCTGGACCTTGTGCTGGATGTAAAATAAAATTATTCATTGAAAATCAGACCACAGGCCACCTACTGTTTTTTTTAACAAATGGTTGAACTATCACGGGGTTACAGAACTTAACATGTAAATTGCAGTAGAACTTATAATTTCTGAATCAAATCCCCAAAGACCACCATTTAAGTCAAATATATGAGTGAAATTTTGCTTCTGTGCCATAATAATGCAATGAAATGGTCAAAAATCTGCACACATCTAGAGTAATTATTAACCCAATAATAATGTATTTTTAGTTATTTAATCAAAGGTATAAAAATTATTAATGTCAAATTCTTCTTATAAAAATGAAGTTTTAACCACCAGCGTTTAATTTCAAGGGTGACAATGCTAAATCTAACCCATTAGGGGAATTTCTCACAAAGCCAAGTAGTACAAGCGAGAGAAAGATTGCAGCTCACATTTCAGGTCATTACTAGGAAATAGCAGAAAAGAACTATTTTTCTCCAAAATGGTCTTGAGCTAATTTTTAACATTAACTGAAATTGATCAATCTTCCATAAACTCAACTTGATCTATGGGCTAAGACAGAAACCATAAAGCAAATCCCACTGAAATCATATCCCTCATAGGTAAACATCAGTAGGAAGTGTGGGGGCTGATCTTTCTGCCGCACACTGCCCAAATCCTATTGTTTTCTATTTTGTGCTGCAGGGAAATCTGAAAGGTGACTTCATGTCACCTGGTAGCAGTAATAGAATTTTTCCCTTTTGCTTCATCCCCTGAATGTGAAAAC
Organism: Colobus angolensis palliatus; assembly: GCF_000951035.1. NCBI lineage: Eukaryota > Metazoa > Chordata > Mammalia > Primates > Cercopithecidae > Colobus > Colobus angolensis. The sequence goes on from NW_012115200.1 coordinate 398,371, forward strand.
CTGTTGGTAATACAGAAATGTCCATTTTCATAGCAGATCTGCTTAGGAGGCTGGGTTGCCCAAGAGTGCCTCAGTCAATGTCCAGCTTATGGCCCCGCTTGGTCTCCATGGAGTTCCCTTGGATGAAGGTCTTGCCTTCCACTGATGACACAGAAATTTCCACATGTGACCTTCTGGCTGCCTATACCCCAAGACATCAGGAGGTAAAATTTTATTTTTGCAGCCATCGGGTATAAACGTATTCCACCTCAACCTGTCTTCCCCACGTCTGGGCCGTCAATAGGACCAGCAGGAACTCGACTCTGGCATTATGGGGAAAACGAAATTTGTTCCATAGCTCCTGGAAGAGCAGAGTCCACTGAAAGTAAAGGACGATCTCCAAAGTTTCCATCCACCAAATGATGCCACTTCCTTTCGTATTCCACTTATTCACTCACACCCCAAAAGTGACAGGACAAAGTTGCCTTTTATTTTGCACCTGCTTTCTGAAAAATGTGTAACTGTCCAGAGAAATGGGCAGAAGAAGAGAGGAGAATGCCAGGAAAGGCCCTGAATAAACCAATAACAGAACATCAGTATCTAAATATTCAAAAAGCCAGGCCAGGCGTGGTAGCTCACACCTGTCATCCCAACACTTTGGGAGGCGAAGATGGGTGGATCACTTGAGGTCAGGAGTTCGAGACCAGCCTGGCCAACATGGTGAAACCCCATCTCTATTAAAAATACAAAAATTATGCAGGCGCGGTGGCAGGCATCTGTAATCTCAGCTACTCAGAAACTTGAGGCAAGAGAATCGCTTGAACCCTAGAGGCGGAGGTTGCAGTGAGGCAAGATGGCGCCATTGCACTCCGGTCTGGACAAGAAGAGCGAAACTCCATCTCCAGCCTGGACAACAAGGGCGAAACTCCATCTCAAAAAATTAAATACATATGAATAAATAAATATTCAAAAGCCATTCATAGCCCAGAGTTAAAAGGATTAAAGACAGCACCTTTGTAAAAATAGCAACAGTCACCAATGCGTAAGGATGCACCAAAACATCTTTTCTTAAAGCCCTAGAAGCTCCCAGGCACCTGACCTGACCCACACATCCCCTTCCTTCTAATACCCCAGCCTTAGTGCAGCGCCACTGCCAGCTCTGCTGCTCGCAAGTCCTGGTACCAATATCACTGGGTCGGCTTATCAGCGTTCTCATATTTCACCTGAGAACCTGCACCGCCAAAGAGCCGACGATGTACCTCTCCCATCCCAGTTCTCTCCCTGCCCCCCTGGCCCAGTGTGATTCCTCAGTGGTCCTTGAACCCTCCACTGTTACTGCTCTTTCATCATTATCTAAGGTGATCAGTCAGCTCCGTGCCACCCCCTGTCTTTTCGATCCAGTGCCAACTGCACTACGGAAAGCTGTCAGTCCTGTGCCTTTTCCATCTACGCTGAGTCTCATTAACACCTCTCTTTCCTCTGGCTATTTGCCACTGCGGCTTAAGGAGACTGTTGTTCCTAAACACACACAAGAAAACCATGCTAAAATGCATTTGTGGGTCTGTCTGATTTAAACTCACAAATACTGAGTAATTTTGAGTTAAAATAACTCACAGCAAACTTTAAAGCAACTTTTAGCCTAACCATTTCCATTTAAACCAAAATTTTGCCTGCAACCTGGACACAGAGTTTTCAGTGAATCACCCAGTCAATGCATTTTTAAAATATCTTCCTACAACGACCAATATTTTGAATTTCTAATCTACCAGAGAGACATAGGCCCAGAACAGAAAAAGTACTTTCAGATACAATAGATGGCAGCTGAGAATATAACATGTGTATTGTATTTAGAACAATGTGTTTTCCCTTGAAAGGGTCTGATAGATGGATAGAGACACCTCTGTGCCCTCCTGAACACCCACTCTGTCTTCCTTCTGTTTTCAGAAGAACTTTAGGCTTTCATAAGACTTTTTTTTTAAATCAGGTGCCCAAATACCTCTCAGAAAACCAATCCTAAGGGATAACCACATCTGAGCATCCACTTGGAGAAGGGAAATCACTGGATCTGACATTTCGCCGTCGACAAGGCGCACACCTCGGATTCCTGGAAAGGTTTAGTGGGATCCAAGAAGTTCTAGTCTCTGACTGTCACAGGAAGTCATCCTCCAGTCAGGTCCCTAAAGTAGCAGTATCCTCACTGTGATCTTGGGATCCTGAGGCTGCAGACTTCCATATGACTTGGACTCTTCATTTGTTATTTGTCTGTGGACCACGACTGAGGCCATCTTGGTTTTTTCCACTCCGTCTTCATGTCCATGTGTCTCAGGGGAAAGGACGGAATGAGGACTAGGAAGCACCCATCACAGTGCTGGGCTCACCTAACGTCTGCATAGACTGGGTCACTCTCAGCTTCTGGATGGCAGGCTGGGCATGGAAGTGGTGGAAGCCTGGACCAGTGGGGTTACTCACTGGCTGGATCCACACATCTTGGTTGGACGACTGTGCATCCAGCAGTGATAACCAGCTAGCTCGCTAACGCAGGAAGAACAGTGGCTCCTTATCCTCAGTGTCCCCTGTGCAGGTGCATACAGACTGTACGGGCAACCACATTCTCCTGGAATCCCTACTTGACTTTCCTTCTTTCTCACTAGACTCTGAGTCACCTGCCAGTTGTATTATGGTTTCAGAGCCCAGCACAGAGCATGTCACGCAAATAATTGAGTGACTGCATCTTCCGAGGGACCCACACTTATTTAAGATAGGTGTATTCACAGGGATAATTCACTAGTGCTCCAGGCACCTGTTATGGACCAGAGGAGTCAGGGGAGAACACAAGAGGGAAACTGAGGCTGGGCCTGAGGAGCTCACGGGAGAGCATCTGATGTCACATCTTGGGGAGCACCCAAGTGCATATCCCGCTTATCCACTCATCCCCCCCAAATGACAGGATGAAGTTGCCTTTTATGTTGCACCTGCTTTCTGAAAAATGTGTAACTGGGCAGAGAAATGGGCAGAAGAAGAGAAGAGAATGCCAGGAAAGAACCTGAATAAACCAGCAACAGAACGTCAGCATCTAAATATTCAAAAGCCATCATAGCCCAGAGTTAAAAGGATTAAAGACATCAACTTTGTAAAAACGGTGACAGTCACCAGTGCATATATGGGCAAACATCCTTAAAGCCCCGGAAGCTCCCAGGCGCCTGACCTGGCCTGCGCGTCCCCTCCCGCCGAACACCCCAGCCTAAGCTCAGCACCACTGCAAGGGTCTCTACAGTTTGTCACAGAGTTTTTCGGGTGCATTTTCAGGAATTTCCTAAGTAGGTTCTGATATTTTAATGGTGCCCACTTTGATGGCTGCCCATGGTGGGTGCTGGTCGATGTGGGAGTGATCAGGAACACTGCAGCCTCCACAGCAAACGAGAAAACTAGCCCGGCTCGGCGTGTCCACCTCAGTCTCTGATCCACTCCAGGACAGACCCACCCTGTAAGACCAGCCCTGATAGCCACATTTAGGGAGCACCCAGTGTACAACTTGATACGGTCCCCCGGGCTTGGAAAGCCCAAGGTTCACAGCCAGGGGCTCACCTGGCAGCCCCTGACCCATGCCTCAGCACCAGATATGAAAGGCCTTTGGCCATTCTGGATTGTAAACCAAAAACAAAATGGAAGGGCCCCCACCCCAACCATTTACATGGACTCCCTCCTCAGCCAGGGTATGGGAAAGTTAACCTGAAAGACTGGGTCAGGCTATGACAGGAAGGTGGCATCCGACAGACCTTGCTATGCCCTCCTCACTTTAGGATTTCAGGAAAATCCGGGCAGCATTTAACATCAACACAGAACTTAAGTCTGATAAGAAACATTTACCATCTATTCTTTCTGAAGCCTACTACCTGGAGGCTTCTTTTGCATAATGAGACTTGGGGACAACCCAAACATTCCTTTCTACTGGTAATAACTCTGTCAACCAATTGCCAATCAGAACATTTTTAAATCTACTGGTAACTTAGAAGACCCCGCGCTTCGAGTTGTCCCGCCTTTCTGGACTGAACCAACCAGCATCTTAAATGTATTTGATTGATGTCTCACATCTCCTTGAAATGAATAAAACCAAGCTGCTCCCTGACCACCTTGGGCACATGTTCTCAGGACCTCCTTGGGGCTGTGTCAAGGGTCACGGTCACTCATGTTTGGTGCAAAATAAATCTCTTCAGATATTTTACAGAGTTTTACTCTTTTCATCAACAGAATGAATACTTTTTGCCCTTGATCTTTGTGGCAAATAATTGAGTTTGGAAATGCTATCACTAACCCCAAGTGAATTAGAACACACCGAGAGGAAACAGTTTTTAAAATATGACTGTTATGGATAGAACGTTTGTGTCCCCCACAAATTCATACATTGGAGCCCCAACTCTCCATGTGATGGTATTTGGAGATGGCACCTGAGGGAGGTGATTGAGGTTAGATGTGGCCATAACGGTGGGGTCCTCATGACAAGATTATTGTCTTTGTAAGAGACATGAGAGCTTTCTCTCTCTCTCTCTCTCTCTCTCTCCCTGCCCCCAACCCCCCGCCCCACCTCCATCTCTCTCCTCCTCTCCCTCTGTCTCTCTGCCAGGTGAGGACATAGCAAAAAGGCAGCCATCTGCAAGCCAGGAACAGAGCCCTTCCCAACCCTGCTGGCACCCTGAGCTTGGACTTCCAACCCCTAGAACTGTAAGACGATAAATGTCTATTGTATAAGCCACAAGTCTGTGGTATTTCATTACAGAAGCCCGAGCTGACTAAGGCAAGGACTCTACAAAAGAAAGCTCTTTTTGAATTCAGAGAGCCCAAAAAACATAATCACCAATTATTTTTGCTTGAAATTAAATAAAGCAAAAGTGACTTCATGAGAGAGAAAAAAGACAAGAGAGAAAGAAGAAAGACCATGGAAGGAAAAAAAAAGGTCTGTGGAAAAATTTTCTTTGAAGCATTCAGCTTGGATGCTGAATGCCAACCTTCAATCCAGGTTGGATTTTGAGAGCCAACTTAGATACTCCTAAAATATTGCTGTGTAGTTGAAACATTTTTGTAAATGCCTAAATGAATGGCATGGCTATAATAAGCATCTTTTCTGGGCTAGATTACACCATCGAACCAAGTTAGAGTCCTAATTATCAGGTTTTCTTGGGAACAACTGGCTGAGCACGCTTGTACTAAAATATATTTAATTTGGTTTTATATAGCACCTTTTAGTACGCAGTGTGCCTTATTTCAAACCGCTTTAATGAGTAATGAATTAGATACTTGCAGGGCAGTGACTCCTCAGATGAACGGAGGAGATATTATAGGCTCAGCAATAGTTCAACTTGGAAAACCAGGGCCTGCGTGGAAGCTTAGCTACTGTTTTCTGCAGGAAGGTCCATGCTGCCATGCCTTCTCACATGACCACACAATGCACAGGGTGGCCGAGGCTGGGGAGCCTAGAGAAGCAGCACGGGGATCGCAGCATGCTCTGTGGTGGGGCAGGTGCTAGGGAGACATGAGGCTGTGTGCAGCTGGCAGGCAGAGGGGGTACCTGGAGAGGACAGAGCTGCCCACAGCCGTATCTCAGTCATCAGGCAGCAGCAGGGAGCCAGCAATCAGCCATTGTGTGTCCCCAGCAGTGGGCTGGTTGAGCATGACATTAGGGAATTTGATTAGAAACAATTTTAGAAAATCCAGGCAAGCAGAGACTAGGACTCAGAGTCCTGTCCCCAAGCTCAGGCAGGTCCCTAGGAGTCCCTCAGAGCCTGAATTTCTGTAAGTTTAAGGTGATCATTCGTCCCAGTTTGCAAGGTGCAGAGGGGTTCCCTGGGACATGTGCCATCCTACAGAATATTCAGTGCTAAGCTGGGAAAGTCCTGGGCAAACAGGGATCAATTGGTCACTCCACCAATATCTAGATTGGCATTTCTCAAAGGCTGATGCTCAGACCATCTGCATCTGCTCATTAAAAACCCAGACACCTGTGCCTTCACCTGAGACCTACTGATTCCTAATTGCATGGGTGAAGAATCCAATAGTTTGCATTTAACCAGTGCTTTGGTTGACTCATATATGCAAACTACTTCTTAGCACCATTTTCCTAGAAGAGCTAAAAGAAGCAGTAAGCATTTTATCAATAAAGTAATGCTGAATTTTCCCTGAGTATGGGCAGATTCCTAGGCCAGACAGAGCTGAACCCTCTCAATGGGGTCAAATGGTCCCAACCAGCAAGAACAGGACGGCTGGAGGATTGGAGAACTGGGCCCATCCTGATCGCCTATGATGCCTCCGTAGGCCAGATATCACACTGTGTCTTCCTCAAGAGTGGATAGGGCAAAGCTACCCTAAGACAAAGCACATGAGCAATTCTCCTCTATTTCCAGCATTTTGCAAAGCCTTCAGAAAGTGAGTGAGCGCTGCAAAGGAGGAGGGACGGAGCCCAGTGCATCCTGCACAGACGACCTCCCGGGGATGAGAGGCTCCATCAGGGAATGACCGCTTGGAAAGAATGAAACTAACTTTTGCTGACTTCTGCCTGGGTGAGAAACTGTCATCTTTATCACGATCAAAACTTGCCACTACCACTCAATTAGATAGATAATACTGGGTCCATTATTAAGATATGACAACTGAAGCTAGGAAAAGTGACTTGCCCAAGGTCACATGGCAAATAATAAATAAAGCCAAAAATATCAGACTCAAAGCCCAGATCTTTCCTAGTACACCCCACCCCCCGACCCCTGGCCCTTTAAATCTTACAGTTCTAAGGCTCCTGTTTGCAAAACCTCATGGGAAAGCTACTGTCTTCAGACTTATCTCAATGTTTGTCCAACTTGTCACAGGTTCTGCTCCTTGCAAAGGGTCTAAATCCCCTCTGTTCACATCCCACCATCACACTACCTGGTTTTCATCCCAGCTCCACTCTTCCCAACTGTGTGACCTTGAGAAAATTACATGATCTCTCTGGGCTTCACTTTCTTGTCTTTTATTGAGTATAGTAATAGTGATTTCCTCCCTATTTAAAAATAATACTATGTTAAAAGTAACATGAAATAAGAACAGGGCTTATCACATACTAAATGCTCAATAACTGTAAGCTGCTAGTCTATCTTTATGATAAAACATGCATGTGAAATGGCTACTGGGTTTATAATATTACGATTTGGACATAGATAACCATAAGATCCAGAAAGGAGGAATGTTTATCTGTTTTGTTTTCTGCCTGAGGTTTGTTTTCACTGCAATGTTCGTGAAATTATATTCAATGGCTTGAGGCACTTACCATGTATGAAAAGGTCTAGCTGAGAACACAATAATAAAACTAATTCTCTAGCCTCCAGAAACTCTCACAAGGTGGAGCAATAGCCATGTTGAACAGAGTAACAAGAGCAACCATACAGCAAAAGCCTGCTGTGTGCCAAGCACCTTGTGTCAATTACCTGTTTCACTGTTTACAACAATCTCACCAATTGTATTCACCCACTTATGTTATTACATATTATATGTCAGGCACTGTACTAGATGCTGGGAATATAGGAATGAATGGGAAAGACCTGCCTCCTGTCCCTTATTGAGCTTCCAGTCTACTGCAGAAGGTAGATGTTGTACTATCTGTAGATATTAGTATTAAAGTTCTTTGATAAATGAGGACTAACTTAGCAGGCTCGAAGATATTAAATGACATTCAAGTGACATGGCCAGAATGTGATGGCATCTGAATTCAAACTCAGGTCAGCTTAGTATCAAGGCTTGTACATGCTCCACCATCCCAGTGTTTATAGCCTACCAGACCAACTAGAAGAAAGGTCAAATGACAGAAAACAATATATAAGAGTATAGAGAAACTACCATTGAAAACCCTGAGGAGTAAGTGACTAAATATGTATTCAATAGCCTGAAAAGATTTTAGAGATAATGACTTTTATTCTGAACATGAAAATAATTCCAATATCCACAGGCAGGCAAGAAGGGTATTCCAATTAGGAGGAAGAGCATGTGCAAAATAGTGCAGGTCAGAAAGGGGGTGCAGAGCCATGAGACAACAGTAGGTCCCCTGAGCCTGGAAGGTTCCTATGGGGGAATGGGGAGACAAAGTGAGAGCGTGGGACAAAGTGGAAGGCACAAGCCAGGGAAACTTGGCAAGGGCCTCAGACACTGTCATGAAGAATGTGAATTTGATTGTCAGGACAATAGGGAAGCTTTGGAGTCTGAGCATGAAAGTGTCAGGAGAAGCAGGTGGAACAAGGCAGTGAGCAGTGTCCTCTCCTCATGCTTCCTTCCTTTCTGGTGTGAACTTGGCAGAAGCTCTCACCAAACTGCCCCTCCCTAGTTACCCCTGCTCCCACAGGGGAGAACCCACTGGTACTAGCCCATGAGTTCTTGCCAGTCTTCCCAGCCTTTGCTGAAAGGCACCCATTTAGGAAGTTATTTCTCTTAAGCTCCCATCTATGACATCATATCAGACACCCCCATCTACTCAATGCAGGCAAACATAAATGAATCTCATTCTTTCTCAATATATGTACCCACCAAGCCATAAAGTTGAGCATGCGGGTCACCACCCTTCACTTGGGACACACATATCTCTACCTTTTGCTGGGGAGATCAAGATTTTAATAATGAAAAAGATAAGATAACCCATTCTATGGAGCTGAGTCAGCCTCTTTCTCCAGCCACCTCGTTATCACTGAATGGGCTCATGAGAAAAGTGTCCATGGCGGCAGGGATGGAAGCTAGGCATGGGCTCAGCAACATGGACTCCCCATTCACTAAGGCTGACCTGGCTATGACCACTACTGAGTGCCCAATCTGGCAGCAGCAGAGATCAACCCTGAGCCCCTGATATGGCATCACTCCCCAGAGTGATAAGCCCATTACCTGGTGGCAGGTTGATTACATTGGGCTGCTTCCCTTATGAAAGGGACAGCATTTTGTTATTACCGATTATTTAATCTAGATACAGATTTGTCTTCCTTTTGCACAATGCTTTTGTCAAAACTATCCATGGACTTCAAGGATCTATTATAAACGTCATGGTATTCCACGCAGCTTCACTTCCAATAAGGAACTCACTTCACAGGTAACGAAGTGCAGCCACAGGCCCATGTTCATGAAATTCACTGGTCTTACCCTGTTTCCCACCATCCTGAGGCAACTAGTTTGATAGAATGGTATAGTGGTCTTTTGAAGTCACAGTTGCACCATCAGCTAGGTGACAATACCTTGCAGTGCTTGGGGCAAGGTTCTCTGGGAGGCTGTATATTTTCTGAATCAGTGCACAATATATGAGGCTGTTTATCCCATTTTCAAAACTCACAGGTCCAGGAATCAAGGGGTGGAAATGGGAGTGGCACCATTCACTATTACCCCTAGTAAACCACTGGCAAAAATTTTTTCTTCCTGTGCTGATGGACTTGTGTTCTGAAGGCCTAGAGGTTTCAGTTTCAGTGGAAGGAGTGGTTCCACCAGGGGACATAATGATTCCATTAAACTGGAAGTTAAGACTGCGACCTGGACACTTTGGTCTCCTCATAACTCTAAATCAACAGGCAAAGAAGGGATTTGCTCTGCTGGCTGGGTGATTGCTCAGGACTACAAAGGGGAAGTTAGACTGCTAGTCCACAATGGAGATAAGGAAGAGTATGTCTGTAATACTGGAGATCATTCAAGGTGTCTCTTAGTATGATCATGCCTTATGATTAAAGTCAATGGAAAACTACAGCAACTGAATGCGGGCAGGACTCATAGCCTAGACTCTTCAGGAATTAAGGTTTCAGTCACCTCTCCAGGAAAAGATTCATAACCAGCTGAGGTGCTTACTAAGGAGAGAGGAAATTCAGAATGGGCACTGGAAGAAGGTGGTTATTAATACCAGCTACAATCACATGAGCAGTTACAGAAATAAGTACTGTAATTACCATGAATATTTCTTCTTCATTTTCTTAAGAATATGTGTGTGTGTGTGTGTGTGTGTCTTTTTTCTCCCCTCTCTTATTCCCTTATCACGTAACATAAGATGCATTGGCTTTATATCATAATATTTAAATATTGCTGAAATTACCTCACAGTATTTAAGTTAGAAGATATCAGAAGAAAGGTAAACATCACTCAAGGACTTCACCTCCTCTTCGGGAGAAGAGGTTAGTGCATTTTCATCTCTACACAGCATAGTTGTATCATGTCAGGCAGAATTAAGACCTTGTCATTGACTTTATTCAGAGATTAAGTATGGTTTGAGGAGATGTGCATATGTGTCAAGTTGACAGGGGTACACATCTGATGATTAATGTTTTCAGCCTGATTGGTGTACGGGGTACCCAGATTCTTGACCAAACATTATTCTGGGTGTTTCTGTGAGGGTGTTTTTGATCAAATTGAATTTTAAATTGGTAAATGGGTAAAGTAGATTGCTCTCTCTAATGTGGTGGGCCTCATCTAATCAGTTGAGGGCCTGAATAGATCCAAAAGGCTGTCTCTCCCCCAAGTAAGAGAGAATTCTTCCTGCCTAGATGGTCTTCAAAGTGGAACAGTAGTTTTTTCCTGCCTTTGCACTCTAACTAAAACATCAGGGCTTCCTGGGTCTCAGTCCCACCAGCCTTCAGACTAGAACTACACTGTTGGTTCTCCTGGTTCTCAGGATTTCAGACTCAGACTAGAACTAAACTGCTGGCTCTGCTGGGTTCCCAGCTTGCCAGCTCACTCTGCAGATCAAAGGACTTGCCAGCCTCCATGATGGTATGAACCAATTCCTTATAATAAACCTCTTTCTATGTGTGTATACACACACATACACACATCCTATTGGTTCTGTCTCTCTGGAGAACACTGACTAATACATTTACTAAATGTAAGAGAGTAGAGTTTGCCTTTTTTGCTTACTACTTTACCACCAGCATCTAAAGCAGTGCTTGGTAGGGGATGTGCTCAGATGTTTGTTGAGGGAGTAAAAATATCAATGCATTTGTTTTATGAAATGGAGCATACTTTCAGCAGTTTCACTACACAAAACAAATATTAAATTAAATAAATAAAAACTCAAACATTGGGGCCTTTATTGGTTCTTTACACCTTTGCCAGGTAACACAATTGTAGCTTTTTAATTCCTCACCCATCACCTGGGAACCTGAATTAAGTTGCCACTGTTTACATCCAGGTTTAAAATACTGGGGTTAAGATAAATAGCTTCCATACTCACTAACGAATCACTGTTAAAACGACAGAATGAAAAACAAAACACTGCAAACTCAACTTTTATTAAAACCAGAACTCCTCTATAACCCCACATCCTCACATCTGAAGGACTCCCCAGGGCAGTGAAGAGCAGAGTAAGGAATATGGAACAATCCCTGGACAAAACACTACTGGCCATGGCCACAGAGCTCAGAGAAGACTTTCAAGCCCCAATTTTTTCTGAGTAGGCAATTCGCCATGGGAGACAAAATCTGAGATCCCTAGTTTGGAATCAAAAGAGTCGAGCATGCCAGCTTGTAACAGAATTCTCCCTGGATTCTGCATAATACCATGGAGAAGCAGAAGAGAGGTGGATGAATGAGGAGACATGTCAGTGGCCATATTTCAGGAAGCCGTTGGTCGGAGAGGCAGAGTTGGGGAGATCCTGTTAGAAGCAGGCTTGCAGTTGTTGCTTTCTTTGGTTGGAAAGAGGCAATTGCCAAAAAGATTTATCATCTTACAGAACTTTGCTGATAATGAAGGAGAAGTCTGTCTGCCAGGATGCTGCCCTGGTCCTTCCCAACATTAAACTTCCTGAAAATGCTGGCCCATGAATAATTCACCTCCTTCCAATAATTTTTTAAAATGGATAAGCAAATAAGCACAGAATATATTTAAATTGCTACTTGAAAAGGAAGAAAATGAACAGGAAAACAAATGGTAAATGTGGAGCAGATGAAAATTGGTACCAAACATGCGCCATGAATTTGTTTAAAAAGTTAATGAAATAATTACTTCTTTAATGTAAAATCTCAAAGCAGAGCTACAGGAGCTTAAAAAATACATTGACTGCCAACAGTAGGAGAAGAAATAAGAGGAAAAATAGGAGTGAATGAAAAGATAAAACCATCACAGAAATGAAGACCACCTTGACAGTCAGGAATGTACATTTCTGGCAACACAGAAAAAAGACATGGAGGACAGGACTGAGGAACTGAGCAAACAAAGTGGAAATAAGGAAACATGGGTCAAAAAGTAGAGGGGAAAAATAATGCATAGATAAGATGGAGATAAGATAGGCAACAAACACATAAATGGTATCCCTGAAGCAGAGCACTGAAAAACTGAAACAGGAAAGGAAAACAAACTTTTGAGATATAATTTAAGAAAACTTTTCAGAAAAGGCAACTTGAATCTACAGACTAAAAGCATGTGCGATGGACCAAGAAAAATCATGGGAGAAATCAATACTGAGTCACATGCTAGTAAAGCTATTGATCCTCCAAAAGAAGAAAGAATCCTTTGGGGACATAGAGGATTAATCAGCTCTAAGTGCCGGGTAGTGCAAGAACACAATGAACAGTCACCTGAAACTCCCGGGAGAGAGGGCGGTAGCCCAAGAATTTTGTAGCTGGCCAAACAATAATCCAAGTATTAAAAGAAACAAATGTGCCAGAACTCAATAAATATAATACCTATAAGCCCTTCTTATAGAAACACCTGGAGGGCAAATCTCAGCCTAGCCCAAAGTAAATGGAACGACCATCAGCCAAGGACTCTTCATGAGCATCAAACCCACTTATCAGGAGCATTAAACTGTGACATCACTGAGAATTTTGATAAAAAAAAAAATACAAACAAGTATAGGTATATGTATTTTCTAACTGTACATATGTACAGGTATGTCTAACCCTACATTACATAAAAAAACTGCTTCAACAGTTGGGTAGTGATGAGGAAGAGTGGATTTAGAAATACTGTAAGTTCCCAGTTTTTCTCATCTTTACATAAGGAGAGCAAATAGGTAAATTTTAAAGCTCATAAATCAAGTAATACATGTAAAAGCATATGTACAAATGCAGTAAACACCAGGAAAATAATATATTATAGTTATAATCTAATATAAATATATTATAATACAGATAAATTTCTATTATTATTTATAATAGAAATTATGTTATATGCTGTGTTATATTTTACATATAATTTATATTATGTGTATTATTTATTATATATAAATTATATGTCATCTATATATTATATATAAATTTTATATAATACATTATATAATGACATTTATTTTATAATATAATTATATATTATATATTATATATTATAATACATAAATATATATAACTACATATTATATACTGTTTATGTTATATAATTTATATATAATGATATATTATAAATTATAATTAAGTTATATAGAATATAATTCTATTCTATATATAGTACTATTCATAATTATACTATTTATATAGTAATATTTATATAAAATTAAAATATAATTTATATATAATGTGATTCTGGCTGGACTTAGATGTGCCCAGTTGTTTCTATAAGAAGGATTTCTATTTATTCTATTTTTTTTTGAGTTCTTGTATGTTTGTTTCCTGTAATACTTGATCTGTTGTTTGGCCAGGTACAGTAACATAATATAAAACTGGGTGGAGAGGAGGTGGCAGAGTACAGATGTATACTAGCCATGTCATTGTTTTAATTATTTATAAAAAATATTTAACATTTTTACAACACAATAAAATAACTCATCTTGAAAATAGTGAGCAGAGGGAATCTACTCCCTGGGGTTTGGCACCAGCTTTTAACTTGATTCTGTGCCTGTGCCAGTTTTCTTGTGCTGAGGCCACCAGCAGCAACACAGGTTTCTAATGGTGGATCAGAGGTGGCACACTCACTAACACAGGCAACGGCTTTACCATATTACACAGTCCCATGCAAAGCTAAATTGCGTAAGTTCAGACAGTAAACTACATAAGCCACATCATGTCATTCAATCCTCACTATGGCCCTGTGAAGCAGGCAGTGTTTTATGTCCCACTGCTGAGAAAAGGAAAACTTTGAAAGATTACGAGGCACACAGATAGAAAATTGCAAAGCTGGGACTTGAACTTGGGTCTGACTAGCTGCAAAGTGTATGCTCTCCAACTGAAGGAGACCTCGCTTTAAAACATGATTTGAGTTTTTTATGATGCACAAAGAATATTTGCATATTATTGACATCAAATTTCAAAAGGAGATCCTTATTAACCCAGTTAGCTTCTCAGTCTGGAATATCCCTTCCCCTCAGGCTTTGTCAATTTAAATGTTTCTCATTCAAGGGGTGACTCACACATCACATTCTCCACCTTCCCTCCCCACCCTAGGAATTGCTGATGTTGGCTTCTCCTGAGCTGCCACAGCTCAGCACCCATGTATAACAGGCTGTCATTTGGCCATCTAATATCATTTAGGCGCCAGGCACTGCACCTTGTCCAAATAAATGGTAATTGACAATTCAGAAATGATATTAATTTCACCATTAGCTTTACAAATTGATACTTTCATCTTCTTTGGACCACTTTATCTTAATGCAGATTTTGAGTTTTTTTGAGGCAAAAGTCAGGGCACTCCACCTCTCTTCTACTAGGTGAAGAGCACACAGCTCATATTATGGGAAGTTACCAAAACTAAAAACATGGGCTGAGCACGGTGGCTCACGCCTGTAATCCCGGAATTTTGGGAGGCTGAGGTGGGCGGATCACTTGAGGCCAGGAGTTCGAGACCAGCCTGGCCAACATGGCGAAACCTTGTCTCTACCAAAAAATACAAAAATCAGCCTGGTGTGGTGGCACGTGCCTGTAATCCCAGCTACTCAGGAAGCTGAGGCATGAGAATCGCTTGAACCTGGGAGGCGGAGGTTGCAGTGAGCCAGGATCTGGCCACTGCACAATGGAGCCAGGATGAAGACTCTGTCTCAATAATAAATAAATCAATAAATATACAAAATAAAAATATAAAATAAATATAAAAAATAAAAATATAAAAAACTGTGACCTTAAACTTATTTTTAGGGGGCAGGGAGAAGGGAATGATGAAAAACAAACTATAAAAAAATGGTGATTCAGAAAGTTGCAGAAACAAACACAAATTCTGTGCAGTCTCCACAGGTTTATGATCACGTTGAGGAGGTTAAAAATCCAGTGTCAACTTTCAGTTGTCCAGTGTGTGGAAGGCTCCAATCTGCAACTTCTCCTGTTCATTCAGCAGGAGGTGGGAAAGAGGGTAAAAAAACCCAGCGTGACTCTTTTCTACAGTTAATCATCTACTTCCCAGACAAAAAAGAGGCTCCTGACTGTTGACTCTTTAACATTCCCTTTTGATTTTTGCTACCACGAAGGTTTTAGGGGGAGAGCTACAAGAAGGTTTAGGAAATGCCTTTTAAATTTCCTTTACCCATCGGTATAATCTTCATCTTTATTTCTTTAATCCCCATTGCCTATGCATTAGCACCTCAAAAGCTTGTTATTTAGATCAAAGCAGACTTAGGAAGCAGCTAGCCTATCTTGAATTTTATCCAAAAAAAAAAGAGACTACAGTCAAGGTAATTTCACTTTCCCTTTAAATAGCATATTTCAGTCATGTCCCAAAAGACCTGTTTGTTGTTTTTCTTTCAATTAAAGAGCACAGTGCCCTTCTAGAATACATGAGATTTTTTTTTCTATGAGTTTCTCAGTCCCCCCCCCCCGCTCCGCCCCCGGCTAGATTCTGGATAGAATGGGAACAATGCACCTTTATCAACTCAGGAATATTCATGGAGAAAACCTCAGCCATTTAATCTCATGTTTTTCCACAACATGAATTGGGATGGCCTTTGGAAAAAATCTAAGAAGGGGCAATGAACTCCTCGAATGCACGCAGGGTGTCCGGGGTGAACAAGGTTAGACACGTCGCTATTGTCCTACTGCTGCTGTGGGTCCTGCAGCAGGAACAGAAGGCCTCGGAGAGGAGCTTCCTCCTGAAGCCTCTCACCCATTCACCTGGAGGAGCCCGGAGTGGGTTTGGATTCTGTGGAGTTTCTCGTCTGCCTCTTTCCCCCATTGCTTTGAACGTCCATGAAGCAGCTACCCCAAGCTTGGAATGATGGACTCCACGAGTAGAAAGAGCCCTAACTCCAGACAATTTCATGATCTATTCTCTATCAGACAATTTCATGTATCTATTCTCTATTCTCCGTTGCTGTTAATTAACCAGGGGGCCATGGGTTTGCCCCGTGCTGTGCAGGTGCCACATGGGACATCGTCCCCGCCACCACTGCTCCAGCACGGTGCTGGGCCTAAGAGCAGAAGAGAAAACACCAAGTGATGGTCAAGATCATTCATCAGAGGAAGAAGCTCAAGAGTCTTATGAGG
The DNA here is from genome assembly GCF_000951035.1 of Colobus angolensis palliatus. Classification (NCBI taxonomy): domain Eukaryota; kingdom Metazoa; phylum Chordata; class Mammalia; order Primates; family Cercopithecidae; genus Colobus; species Colobus angolensis. The sequence goes on from NW_012115200.1 coordinate 414,723, forward strand.
GAGACAGACACCTCATGGTTATAAAGCAGCTCGTCCCGGACGAGACTGGCGAGTGTCTGGGTCACAGGGTAGAGGTCTGATTATATACTATAAAATCAAACACCCCCAAAGAATGGCCAAACAAAAGCCTTCCCAAGGCATTTTTATGCCAGCCTCTTTCTCTCAGTTAGATCCCTGTTGATGTTGGAGGGGCCGAGATGACCTGAAACCGAACAAATTTAAAGCCGAAGTAGCCATTTACAGAAAATGACTTCTTACTTTGGGACAGCCGAAAATGTCTGAAAACATGAGTAATGTGTCTTATAGCAAACAGCATAAAACAAATGTTGCAAAACCTGCTTCCTTATGTGGTACATTGTACCTTTATGCATGTACGCTGTGTGAACAAGAGGGTTAAAAGTTAAACAGTCGCCTAGGGCTAAAGGCAAACGCACTGCACAGGTAGGGAATGGGCTTCTTGACTTCCAAACTATTACTATATGTCTTTAGCAGGAACTCACAGGCACCAGTGTGCAAAAATGTCTTTCCTTAAGGTGCTGGGTATTATGAAATTGGGCTGTTTTAATGTCTGAAATAGCCATCTGACCTTTAATCCAACGTCGTAAATTTATCATTGTCTGAAATTGGTAGACTATCATTCTTATTAAGGCCAGTTTTTAGGATTTAGCATTTACAGAATACTTAGTCTCCAGTGTATGAAAAGAGACATGAAATTCACTGGGGTATCCTAGAAAACGGCTGAATAAAAAGGAATTAGCTATTTTGAAGCCAAGACATGGTTCCATTGCTGAATGAACTAACAAAGGCAAGAGAGAAACAATGCCGGGTAAGATCAACTTAGTCTATATTTCATAAGATGGTAAATACCTAGAAGTCATGTTTATGTATAATGAATTACAATCCTTCCACATTTACCTTAGTAACATTTTACAGGGGTTGTATTTTACTCCCAACTACCAATTATGTCATCATTCTGGCATTTACCTGGACATAATGATACACAGCCAACCCATTCTTGTAACATAATTCATTGCTTAAAAGTGTTTGTAAAGTCACACGGCATTCTACACACACATAATGACTCGGATATTGCTATTAAATTTTACCGATTAAAGTTTAGTAAACCTCAAAAATCTTATGTTCGTTTCTGTGTATCTTATTAATCCTAAAGGAAAAGATGTTCAGCTATTTAAATGTCAATAAATGTGTAACCCTGTAAAAAGCAGACATTGTATATTCTGTGACACAATACCTCAACTACCATTTTAATGGAAGATAGAGACTTGCTTTTTTAACTGTTAAAGGCAGGTCATTTAGACTTTCACTGCTACCCCCATATTATGTCATCTATTAAAATATGAAAATACACTAAAAAAGCATGCACATACACACCTTCACACCTCGTACTCTCATACCCCAGGTTCCTTTCCTTGACTCGTTAAACTGAGTGAAGAAATCACAACTGTACCATTGGTTTGCATTCATTCATTTTAATTTAGATTTGAGAAAAAACAAGAATTCAGATCCTTTTATAAGCTTGTGAGGTCACCAAATTTAAATTAAGCCTCCGCCTATAAAGCACATTAATAAAAGTACTATACGGAGGGAAATTTAATATGAATGGTTAAAATGCATGGAATTCAGATTTTACTGTCAAACAGCTCAATTAAACAAATTGAATTTTTAAGCAACAAAAGGGAATTGAATCAAATTAGGAACAGAGTGTGATGTGAAATGTGGACCTTTATGAGGAGCCCCGGCCCTTCCAGCATGGAGCCTTCTTTATTTGTTGCTTCGGCAGTTAGAGGAGGCTGGCAGAACCGCATCACAACAGGATAAAAATGTTCACCGTTGAAACACAGTTTTTGGCTCCCAATAAATCATCTGTCACTTCATCACAGCCCAGCAGATAATGAGCAATAAAGTTTTCACACTCAGGGAATGAGGACACAGACACAAGAAATACAGCTGAAGCCGTAAGTCTGGCTCTGCTGTGAGTGGAAAGTGCTTTGTATAGGAAATGACCCTAAGATTTTCCTCCAAACAAGAACACAGCATCTGTACAATACACAATTTGCCGCATTAAAAATTAAATCACACTTATTAGGAACTTTAATGACAACAGTATGTTGAGGTTGATATATTAAATAAAGCACAATGTTGATCCAGAAATAGCTCTGTGCTCAAAACCAGCAATGCAGGGTGGTCTATACAATGAGTCACTATAATTTTTACTGGCATTATTTTAAATGTTTATGTGCATACACTATTCCCCATTGGTATTTAAATACTGCTAACGTATCTGTAATTCCAAAATAATTTTTATTTGGATGGGTTTCTGTATGCCCCCACCCCCATAAAATTCAATTGAAAAGAAAAAAAAGTCTGAGCTATTGATTCCAAAATCATATACTGGTGTATTTCACAAATGCAATCCATTTGCAGATGTTCTACAAAGGTTTCACCACAATTACGTTGAATTGTTTCTGACTTTTATTCGCCCATCTCTGCAGCCTGCATGTGGGTGGTCTACTCCATTACCAGAAACAACAAGACAGGAAATGAACCGGAGAATATGGGAAAGGGAAAGAGAAAGAAAGAAGAGAGAAGGGAGGGAGAGAAAGAGAGAGGGAGGGAGGGACAGAAGGAGAGAGGAAAGGAGAGAAGGAGGGAGGGAAGGG
>NW_012115200.1:417858-477116 GCF_000951035.1 Colobus angolensis palliatus
AGGGAGGGAGGGAGGGAGGGAGGAAGGGAGTCTCAGTGTCACATTAGTTGCACTGAATAAAATGTTTCATTAAAAATGCACACTGAAACTGGTGCCACTGAATCTGGGGCAGTAAGATGACCCTCAAAACACATCTTTCTTCCTATGGTGGCCAGATGGTGGGTCAGGCACTGGAGGGTGCTGACATCTGCTGGGACAGGAGCTGGCTTCAGGACATGGGAAGGAGGAAAGAGCCATACTGCCCTTTGTTACAGGAGCTTTGCCATCAGCTCTCGTTGCTGAAATGTGTGTGAGGCAACAACCTCATGGTTCTCTGAGGGGTTCCAGACCCCAGTTTCCAGAGGCCCAACGGCGTGGCTCAGCAGGGATGAGAGCGCAAGGCCAAGGCGAGTCCTTGCACGGTTCCTGTCTCACAACCCCTGAGACTCACCTCCCACTGGGAGGGCATCCAGCCTTCACATCGCGCCCAACGGCCCAAGGGAGGGTGGAGTGGAGGCTTTCTGCACAAGGATACCAGGCTGCATGGCAGGAGCATGACGTGAGTTGTGAACCGCAACTTCTGCTTTCCAAAGTCCACCTCCTGGGATGGGTCACATCACAATCCTTGTGGAAAATGGAAAAATAAACTTCCAATTATAAATAAAACTCTCAGTGGGAGGTGTTGCTTGCTTCCCAGTAGGGGTGAACCAATTGCAGCCCGATAGCACTGCTTTGAACTAAAGAGAGCAGGAGAGTCTAAAGGTCCCATCCCAGATGTTCTCACCTAGGGGGTGGGTTCAACAGGATGACTGTGCCCTGTCACACACTGCTGACCCGGGACCCAGGACGCAGGGCAGGCAGGAAGCTCCAGAGGTGGGTCTCAGGGAGGCTGAGAAAAAACTCTCTCTCCTCCGAGGTGGCAACTGTGCCGTTCACTCGATGGTTTATGGAAGGATGACTGCAAACCGGGTGCAAATCACAGGAACTCTAAGACGTCCATCCAACCCCAAATCTAGAATTCCCCTACCTAGTTTCACATCTGTTGTATAAAAGTTTCTCCATCCGATACAACTACAAATTTTAATTAACGCTTCTTGATCTTATTAATGTGTGTAAAAATATAATCAAACAACAAATTATAGCAATTTGCAATTGAAAGATATTAAACTAATGCTACGTGCTTCAGAAAAAAATTACGCTGATATGTAAATAAATGCAAATACAGATTTCCTCACTGTATTTAGTGCCTACTTTCTGAGAAAGGCAAGTCACTTAAAATCTTTATTTCTCAGTTGTATTCGTTAAAATAATGCATGTTAATTATATTCCGACATTCATCTGACAAATAACTGATAAGTTACACAATGTAACTACTAATAATCCATGCAGCCCATTTTATTATCTTATGAAATTAGAGATTGAACATTGATTATGACTAATAGGGGATTTCATCCAATAAAGACAGCACATGAAGAGAAGTATATAAAAATTGGGTAGCTGGCTTTTGAATAGCTAAAAGGGGCTATGTTAAGTCATTAATTAACAAAGACGAATGCTCTGGGTGAAGATGGTAATAGTTGTACTTTTTTAGACCAGAGATGAATTATTTATTTCTACCCTAGCTATACCGTAGAGTGCACACAGAGTTTGTTTAGCAACAATAGTAGAAATATATTTGCTACAGGGGCAGCCTGGTAATACTGCTTGTTAAGGCATGCTATTTGTAAGCAAATTTATATGAAAAGTATGCCATGTCTAATACTAAACTACTCCAGCCTCAGACTGAAGGGTGATTTTACAAACGTCCTGCAGTACTCCATCATCCCTTCATTTTAATGTCTTTATTTTATGATTTTGTTGATGAAATACTACTTACTCAGTGCTCAAAATCCCTTTTAGGCTGCAGGCACTGGCTAGTTGACATGGCAAGCTATATTTTACGGCCATATATTTCAGCTCTCTCTGTCCAAGTTGGAGGACACAGTAGCCAAGATGGTTTTTCATCGTAGAAATATATTTTCATATTTATTTATTGATTTGACTAATGTATCTATTTTTCAATTCACATGCTTATGTTTCAATCCATTAAAGTGATTCATGGTCAAATAATATGTTATTGCAAGTACAAAGAGGAGATAAAAACCACTGCACATTTGCTCTAACACAAGAACAAAAATAATAAAAAAAAAGCATTGCATGATTAAATATAGTTTTAATCCCCAAAAGATCAAAACTAAAATGATGTTTTTAATTATTTCACAAAAAGACATAAATAAAAGTTTTTTGAAAAAGTAGGATGCAATTACCTATGAAATCAGTTTCCCAGTAATAAATATTTTGTGGATGTTTCTTAACAAGATTAAGTACTCAGTACAGATTTAGCATCAGGCATGAAATTAACAACAAAATAAAAAGTAAAACAGGTTTCCATTATTCAGCAGGAGAAAGCTAAGATGACAAAAGCTGACCAGCTCCAAGGCATAGGAGCTCTGTTCACCAAGGGCCTTGCTAAGACCAGCACTGTGCGGCTGTGTTGTTAGGATCCTAGGTTTTCGGGTGAAGAGAACCAAGCACACCTGCTTTCCTACTGGGGAGCCGGGCTGCGCCTAGCCAAGCCCCTTCTGTTTGGCCCCAAAGGGGCCCTCAACTACAGAAGGTTGAGGAGGAAACACTGCAGGGCTATTGCTTCTCAGCACCTGTCTCCCTGAGATCTCACAACAAACTTCATTTTCCAGGAATGTTTGTCTAAGAACTCTAAAGCTTTGCAATGATTACAACACACACCTATGCACCCATGTGCACGTATGCATGCATGTACTGCATGTGCGTGTTTGGAGAAGGAGTATATTATTTCAGGACACACTACCTTGCTAAGCCATTCTGCTTAAATACAGAGGGTGAATTCTTCAGAGGGGCATAGGGAAGTGCAAAGCCTAAACTAACTCAAGACAAGAGAGGAAGCCAACTGATTCTCAGAGCAACTACTGAGTGTCCACTCCAGGAACAATCAAGTCTCATGGTCAATGAGCTGTCATGGAAACAGAAAACTGACAATAGAATGGGGTAAAAGAGCAGCCACCGCTCCCAAGAAGAATGGGGGAAAGCAATTGACATTGAAGGAAATGGACATTTTAAGGTAGGTCTTAAAGGGGAAGTCAGATTTTACAAAGGACTTGGGAGTACCTTCAAGGCAGAGAATACAGGACAGTGAGGGTCCTGGCTCCCTGTGGAGGGTGTGATGTCCATTGTGGCAAAGTGGGAGGTGCCTGACCAGGCAAGGGCAAGGCACAGAGGGCAAGGCCAAGGCCAAGGTGTTAGGACGCTTCAGTCAATATCCAAAGGCTGTTCACTGCTCGTCTGCTGTGAGCACGGTACTATGCTGAAAGAGCTGGGTTTAGCCTCCTGTCTGTCCAAAATATTCTCTGCAGAACTGGCCAGACGTTAGCTGCCTGTCAAAGAAATCTGGAAATAATAAAATTATTACTGGTGGTTGGAGAAGGGCTGTATCTCATTATTATCATCACATGGGGTCCTCTCCCACCTAGCCTCTGCTCTTTTTCACAGCCTAACCCGGGAGGCCTATATTACAAGTGCAGAAGCGTGAACCTCCCCGTTGGCTGCTCACCCCAAGACAGGTGCCTCTTGCTCCTGAGACTGGGGTTAGGGTCAGGTGATGTCCCATGGGAAGCTGACGCATTCTTCCAGAAAAGACTCCTGAGCCTGTGTGTGCAAGGACAGAAACTACAGATGCAATTCATGCCCTTTTAGGGTCTGCATGCTATAGAATTGGAGAACATTTGAAAGATTTAGCCAGGAACTTGGGAGATGCCTGAAATAGCCTTTCTAAGCATGTCCAGGGACTGAGCTCGGATCTTGCTCCCTATCATGCCTATCTGCCCCAAACCAGGTCAGCTGTTCTTCCCTGGTCTGCAGAACTTAGAACTGCCTTCCTGTTCCCTGCTGTCTTCCTCGTCTGTCTCTCTTCGCTAGACTGTGAATTCCTAGGCTGAAGGAGCTGCATCATGCACAGGACACAGTAGATATGCAATATATGAAAGAATGAACGAGATGCCCCATCCTCTGGAAGCTATCCTGGAATCAAGATTGCAGGAATTTAAGAATAAGCAAAAAGAAGAAAAATAAAAAGAACTCACAATCCTATGGTCAAGAAACATCCATTTCAACATTTTGGCACTTTTCCTTTCTACCTTTTTCTATGAGAATTCACACTTTTCATATTAACCGTTGGATCAAGCCATTCATACTGTTATATTGCCTGCATTTTACACTAGATATTTTATAACAAATAATTTTTCTAACTTTTTCTCATAACCATCTTGAGTGGTTGCCTAGAATATCGTGGTATGAACATACCATGAATATACCACTGTTTGCATTTCTTTCCATCATCAAAGATGCTGCAACAAAAATCTCTGAAGCCAAGTCTTTCTAAACATCTATAATTAATTCCATAGGATAAATCTTAAAGTGGAATTTAAAATACCATCAAATCTTTAACCAGACAGACTATACCAACACGATTTACCTTTATCTGTGTCCATTATCCAATACCCTCCCAGCATCACTCAGCATCAGATATTATCATTAAAATGTTTCTATAACTAAAATTTTATATAAGCTATTTTATAAGTAAAACAATACTTTATTTTTATTTGCATTTTATTACTGGGCAAGTTTAGAGATTTTATGCTTATTGGCCATTTATATTTCTCCTCTTTAATTACTGTTTTAAATCTTCTGCATATTTTTCTTTCCATACTTTAACTTTTTATTTAATATTTATTAGTTTGTTGTTACTTTTAACTGCAGAGAAGCATGAGGAAGAAAGCTAAACTTCTTCATAATCTCACCCCAATGATCTCTGTTGACTTTAAAAAAACAAAACATGTAAATATTAGAAAATTCAACAGCATGCCTTCTTTCTAACCTCAAAACCAACTCCAGTTCCACTTTTGAAAGATAGTCAGTGAAAATACTATTGTTTTCTACCGTATAAACCACATTACACACACACACACACACACACACACACACACACTCATGGAGAGAGAGAGAGCTCTTTACCTTGCTTTCATAGTTAATAACATAGATTAGAGATTTTCTCATATAACCACAAACCATATTCTTTTTCCCAATTGCAGAATATCTATCACATAGATGTACCACAATTTCTTTAACCATTACCCATGCTGGACACATTGATTGCCTTTACTGGGGTTTTGCTACTTTAACAATACCACAGGCCGGGCGCGGTGGCTCAAGCCTGTAATCCCAGCACTTTGGGAGGCCGAGATGGGTGGATCACGAGGTCAGGAGATCGAGACCATCCTGAGCTACACGGTGAAACCCCGTCTCTACTAAAAAAAATACAAAAAACTAGCCGGGCGAGGTGGCGGGCGCCTGTAGTCCCAGCTACTCGGGAGGCTGAGGCAGGAGAATGGCGTAAACCAGGGAGGCGGAGCTTGCAGTGAGCCGAGATCGCGCCACTGCACTCCAGCCTGGGCGACAGAGCTAGACTCCGTCTCCAAAAAAAAAAAAAAAACAATACCACAGTACCAGAATGAAAATACTTGTGTGTGTGCATGTGCACGTTGCGCAGAGAGAGAGAAAGAAGAAGGAGAGAGTCCTTTGTGAGTACCGGGACAAATTCCTAATGATAAGAATTCGCAGCTTATATTTGTCTTAGTGACTTAAAAGAATTCTTTATATTGAAGATGTTAACGCTTGAATTGTAATATAAGATACAAAAATTTTGTCATAATTTATGACTTGCATTACAACTTTTTAACTTGGAAGTGCATTTTGGAAATGTACTTTTCTTTCTTAGTTTCTACATGTGATACCACACTTTAAAAGGCTTTTGTCATAGTAAGAGAAGATCAACTTCTACACAGATGTTTTCCAGTACTAATGTAGATCTATTCTTAAGCTTAAAATATTCATCTTTCTGGTACCTATTTTTTTTTTCATTGTAAGGTAGAGATCCAACTTTTTTTTCAAATGCTTAGCTAGTTACCCCAAACTGTTGACCAAATAATCTATCCTTTTCTCACTCCTCTAAAATGCCATCTTTATTGTACACTGCATTATGTATGCCTCTTTCTGAAATGTCTTTTCTGTTCTATTGATTTATTTATTCCTGCACCAAAAGCACATTGTTTTAATCACTCCAGTATTTTAATATCTAGTAGGTCAAGTCCTCTCTCATTATTCTTATTTTTCAAAATTTCCTTGGCTCTTCTCAGCCATTTATTTTTCCAGATGAACTTTAAAAACATTTTGTTAAGTTCCACCCCAAATCCCACTGGGATAGAATTGGATATTCATTGAATTTGTAGATGAATTAGGCGAAAGTTGACATCTGCACTACTAAATCTTCTCATTCAGGAATATTATTCTTCATATTCACTTAAGTCTTTTTTTCTGTCCCTTGGCAAAGTTTTAGATATTTTAATACTTTTCTAGGACATTTTGTAAGTTTATTCAGACATATCTTATATTTCGGTTGCTAGTATAAACAAAGTCTCTTTGTTATTATGTTTTCAGTTGTTTCCATTGTTTCCTGTACAATAGTTTAATATTAGTTAAAATATTTAGTCTTAGTTAATATTATAAAAAATTAGCTAATCTTAATATGTTTTTAATTGATTCCATTAAGTTTCATAAATAGAGTCACATTAACTACAAACAATGCTAATTTCCTCTCCTCCATTCTAGCCTTTATGTGTCACTTTTCTTAAATTTTTAAAGAAATTCTGTAAAACTTACAAGTAGCCTTTTAAAATAGCTTTCATAGCATTTCATCTTGTGCTGTTGCTAACTGCAGAGGACATGATCCTAGACAGATCTGGAAGGTGGAGGGATGGTCTTATATCAATATTGTTTTCATGTTAAAGAAACACCCTTTTGTTTCCTTGTTATTATTATCAAGAACAAATATTAAATTTCACCAAATAACTATTCCGCATTAAACAAGATGTTCATGTGTGCTTTTTCCAGTGCCCTACAAAAGTTAAAAAGTGCTACCAGATATCTTCAGATGATTCCTTGTTGCATACTGGGAGTACTATTAAACAGCCACAGGACATCATTCTCAAGTTTGGAATCTCAAGTCACAAAAGTTTGAGTTCAAATCTCAGTTCTACTACTTCCTGATTATATGACAATGAGCAGCTCCCTCAACTTGTCCAGGCCATGGGACCTTCCAGAATATTCCATGAGATCTATTGCACAAGCACATGCACCACAGATGTGAATGTTAGTCATCATTTTGAATACCCTCTTTCACTGGGCTCAAAATTTATTTAAGATGTTCATATCTATTTTCATAGGTTAAATTGATTTATGGCGGGTCTTAAAAATATCTTTATCTAGCTTTGACATCAAATATCTTCTTCTTTTAACAAATTGAATTGAAAAGATTTCCTCCTTTTCTCTGCCCAGGAATTAATTGTAGCTTGGAAGTTGGAAAGAAGTGAAAATCCCATTTGAAACCAGTGGTGATTGTTACAGTTTTGGGTGGTAGAGGGGAAACTGCTTTGTTGTGTTTGGGCTTTAGTTTCAGATGGTGAAAGAGTCCATTCAGGTTTTTCTATCTTACATTGATCACCATCTCTGCATCTAGTTACATATGTTCCTGCAGCCAACATTGTGAATGGGAAAGTGATTTTTGCATTTTATTTTGCTCCTATTAATGGGAAGATACACTCTTTTTTTGTCTTTTCAAAAAACCAGCAGTCAATTTTATTTACCAAACATCTTATTTAACGTTTCTATAACATTCTAATAGGTAATTCTATTCTTACCACTTCCTTTCTCCTACTATTCTCAGGTCAATTTATGCGATTTTGTGTCTCCTTGAGTGGAATGGTGTTTTTTATTGTTGATAATATTGGAAACATTAACAGCCATACATTTGCATATTGGTACAGCTGTGGCCACATCCCATGAGGCTTCTTATGCCCCATGCGCATATTATTTATTTCAATAACTGTAATTGAGGTTTGTTTCTTTTGCCCATTTTTACTGACCTATCTTTTCCATTCATGGGAAAAGATGTTTAATTTCCAAGTAGTTGTTTTGTTGGTATTGTTTTTTAAACTGCTATTATTTTTCTGCACTGTCCTGAGAGACTGTGTCCATATATTCCTTTGGGAGAATACATGGATGTTTTCTTTTAGAATATGTGATAAATTTCTACATGTTCTATGGACATTAAAAAATAATGTCTATTTTGGGGGGGTGTAAACTTTATTATATATTAATTATACTATTAATATTCCATACACTAATTATTGAAATTTCTTACATCGTATAATATTTTTCACTTGATACTAACAAGAAGTATGTCAAACTCCCCCACTAAAATGGTACTTGTGTCATTCACAAATATCTACCAGTATTTCCTTGATCTGTAGTCACTATTAACATCTAATGCTCTGTGCTGTTAGAGTTTATATTCATTAGACTGAAGCAGAAGTTCACCCAGGAAACATGGAGAAACAACTTCCTTCTGACTCCACCTACACCAGTCACTCCAAGACTGCTTCTTCCCTGTTCTCCAGACTCAATCTAGGGCAAGTCCTATGGCGTTTCTGTCATTCTTAGGTAAGAGCAAATCCCCTGGTCACTTCTGGTTACAAAAATAGTCTCAGTTCAGAGCCTCATCTGTCCAGTGTAATATTTTCACCCTCCTAGCTTCACATAAAATGAAAGCCGATCCTTCCCGCAGCTCACACCTACCGCAGACAGAGCCTGGAGTCAGCGCCCCTGCCTCCTTCTCTCTGCTCTGCCAGCTTCCTCCCCTGTCCCCCCAACCCCCAGGCCTGCTGTCATCTGTCCCCTCTGGGGATCAAATGAGGGAGGAGGGAGAGGGGAGGGGATTGCAGCCCTGGCACCTCCAAGCTTCAGGTCTCAGTCTTTCCTTTCTCCTCCTCATCTTCCTCCCTCCCCTCCCCTCCCCTCTCCTCTTCCTCTCTCTCTCTCTCTCCTTCCAACATCGGGAGCCAATCACCTCTAAGCATCTCTCAGCCAGGACCTCGACCTGAAGCGTGGGCCATGGGAAAACAGCCGGAAGCCCCATGCCCAGTGGCTGCAGTCACTCCTCACCGCAGCCCTCCTTTCATTAACCGCCTGGCAGGGCACGGCAACCACAGCCTCTCACACTTTGGAGCTCACACTTTGGAGCTCCAACGCTGCAGCCAGCCTTCAGCCCCTAAGCTGCAGGGCCATACAGCACGTTTCCAGGAGCTTCTCCCTGAGGTCATGAGAAGAAGCCCTCTCTGGCACAAAGGTTAGGGAGGAACCCACAGCAACCAACAATTCTCTCCAGAGAAATAACCTTCTAATCCCCATCTCCTCTCGCCAACATGGACCTTTTATTCCCCAGGAGCCAGAAAACTGGGTTTTGACCACCCTGTTTGCACTTCCTGCCCAGGTGGGCTGACCCCTCACTTTTGGAAAGCAGGAACCAGCAGCCCCACGTCCTGGGGCCACAGCCAACTCTGAGACTAAACTCGTTTCACGTTACCAACCTCTTCCAAAATTCATCATTAGTCATAATGGGTGCCAATACAAAACATATACTCTTACTCCATTTAACGACTTTTTCGTTTTATTGCCATATTAATTCATTCTGGTATGCAGTAGCCTCATATATTTTTAGCCACCATGTAGTCTTATATATGGTTGGATTATCTCCTTTTACATAGACTTAAATCTTTGCCTTTTAATGTAGTAATTTATTCCATTCCTATTTATTAGGATAATAGATGTATTAGGTCTTACTTCTGCCATCTATATTATGCTACCTTTATGTTTTATTTTTCTGTCATTATCGTCTGTCTTGTGCTTTGCTGATCAAGCTCCCCTGACATATATACATACATATATAAAAATATTTTAAACATTTTGTCTGTTATGTAAGTTTTTAGGGCTGCCATAATAAAGTGCCACAAACTGAGTGGCTTAAATCCATAGAAGTTTATTATCTCACAGTTCTGGTGGCCAGAAGTCTGAAATTAAGGTGTTGGCAGTACCAGGGTCCCTCCAAACCCTCCAGGGGAGGAGTCCTCTTTGCCTCTTCTGGATTCTGTAAGCCCCAGGTGTTCTTTAAGTTGTGGAAACATCATTCCAATGGTTGCCTCTGGCATCACACCGCATTCTTTCAAGGACACCCACTGTATTGGATTCGGGGCTCACCCTTCTTCATTATCACCTCGCCTTAACAAATCACATCTGCAACAGTCTTATTTCCAAATAAGGTTGCATTCTGAGGTACTGGGGCTTGGAACCTGAACATTTTGGGTGGGGGGAGGCAACACAATTCAACTGGTAGCATTTCTTCCCTTGGGGTACCCTAGAACTGTGGTGAACCCTGGTGCTTTCGAGTAAGCACTCAAAAACTACTTACGAATGAATGGATTTAAAGGGAGGACAGGAAAATTAATGCCTGGGAGCAAATCCCACCTGTGGATTACGCTCGGCTTCTCATCCTCTGTGGCCTCCTGGCAGTGGTGCCCACCTGGGCTGGAGGAAGGAGACAGGCATGAACTCTCAGGATCGAATGCGCTAACAGAGCCTGTCAGGATGTGAGTCTGCTGTGGACCCAGCTATCTGTCACTGACATGAGAAAGTCCAAGCAAAGTCATGTCCCTTTTTCCTAAGAAATGGGAATAGCTCGGAGGGACAGTGTGGGCTCTGTCACCTCACTGAGCCATCCGCCATTGTTCGTGGACATATTGTGAGGTTGTAACTCTGTTGCAGGTCCAGATACCTGCAAGCAGTTGGTACTTTCCCCACTGCCCCTCCCCTTAATCAGTTTCTTCCTAGAAATTCCTATTAGAGCTTCATCAGGCAACTTTCCAAAAGGCAGAAAAGCTCAGGTATAAAAATCGATCTGTCCTGGCTCCTTGGCATGTGCAAGTTTAGATTTAAGATTTACTCCTTCCAGGATCTTTTCCAAATTCTGACCTGTGCTTTATCCACTCCTCTTTATTTCTTAGACATAGCAGCCAAAGTTCTTAGGGAAGAAGGAAAACACTAATTTCAATGAATTCTATTTAACTCTAAAAATAATTCAGACACGTAGAATATGGATGATCAAAAATGCCCCATCCTCATCTCTAAGTAAATGGTGAGAATCAACTTCCCCAAAATGGTCCTCCATTAGAGAAAGCACAAATCAGTTATTGATATTCACAAAGATAAACATATGTTTATTATTTGCATGAAGAGCAATATGTTAAGCTTCATATGCCATTAAACAAGCTCTGGAAAATATTTTGATCTAAAATATTTAGTTGAAAAATATATATGAGGCCTCTAGAGTGATAACTATATATTGAATAAAAATGTATACCAACCCAATATAAGATATGATTCATAGTTTTTTCTAGAAAATACACTCATATCTAGAAAAAGAGAGCAAAGTTCTGGAAAGAAACAAAACCAGATGTTCTTTTCAGGGCTGGCCCCTAAATGGAGTAACCTTAGAAGGAAAACAGCCTCAGTTCAGGGCCATGGGCAGTTGTTTCAGGGGAGCCGGGGGGAGATTTACCCATGCAACGTGATTCCAGCAACCCAGAAGGAAAAAAAATTAATAACCTAAGTAAAAAACCAACAAAAAAAAAAAAATCAAATCTACAGTCACAATCCAACCATTGCAGTGGCTGTTTCAGCGGAACTTGTTTCTGAAATCTGAGCAATTGGACAGAAATTCTTGGAGAAATGTTCAGACCCTAAGACAACCCCCCTCCCTGCCTTTCCATCCTCTGGTGCAAACCTGTGCCTGCACTCTGATCTTCTCAAAGCAGGAGAGCAAGTTGGGCAGCGTCTCAGAGCTGTTTGTGTGTAAGAGTTTGGTTTGAGAAACCCGTATCTCTTCCTGTGGTCCACAAAGCAAACCCCAGTGTAAAAAGAGGTTCATCCCTAGGCTGACGTTGTCCAGACCACCCTCCCCAGGCAAGGTGTTATTCTTCATAGGAGAGAGTATTTGCCCAAGGTCTGTGACGGGAACTCGGACTGCAGAGGGGAGAGTGAAGTTTGACTCTTCATCGCCTCTTCCTCCAGCTTCCTAATACTTTTCTGGTTGTTGTTTCAGATGATGCTAAACTCCTTCCCTGAAATAAAGAACAGCCTGCAAGTTCAGCACTGCCATGTCCTTACTTGCTAGTTCAAGTTCTCACTATTATATAAAGTGGGCAAAGGCGTAGTCTCCCGTAGACACAGGAAGAGTCCTCGCTGCTTTGCTTGAGCAGTGAAATGGGAGGCCATACAAGTACAGAGAATACTTTTCAACTCAAGGCCAAGTAAGTGAAAATCCAGCACGGTCTACGCTTTAATCACCAGGATCAGCAGCAGAAACCAGCAGCTCCACATTCAGGCCAGGTCTCCTCGTAGTTTCATCCATGACACAGTTAAGAGACAAGTGGATGTCAGCCTGGGGTTTTGTGCACTCAATGTCAACAGGAAGCAGAAACAGGCATTGAAGTCTTGCCCATTTTAAGTATCATTCAGTCTGCTTGTGTTCACTGTAAAGAGTAGCGGCAAATAAGTCTGCATTAAATTTCCCCAACTATATTAAAAGTATACTCTGATTTTGCATGTTGAAAATGTTTGTGCTTCTTTTAAAATTTCATTCAAATGATACTGAACAGAAAACTGTTAAAGAGGGACACGTGATATGTGGATCTGAAGGGACTGAAAGCCTTGGGAAGCTGTGATCTTCTGGGATAAGCCTGAATGACCATGTTTGCAGCAACTGGAACCCCAGCACTCATGGGCATGGCTAGATACACACGGAGTCTGGCTGCTGTCGCCTGCTCAGCTTCATCTCACGGTGACCCTGTCCCAGCTCATCCCACTCTCCCATCTAAAGCCACGTTCCAAGGTCCTACCCAGCATCCTGGCGCCCTGCTCCTTCCTGCCCCTGCCTGGCCTCTCCTTAACCTCCCTGGCATCTGCCTTGTGGGATCCTCGAGCATTTTCCCTCTGCACCCTCTCCGCACCGTTGGGTGTTAAAAATATTATTCCCTTCCCAGTTAAGTTTGTTTCAAGTGGGTGTTTTGGTTTCCTGTGGCTGCCATAAACTCACCCAACCTGGGGGCGTCTAAAACAAACAACAGAAGCTTCCTCCCTTACAGTTCTGGAGGCCGGGAGTCTCAGGTGAAGGCGTTGGCAGAAGTGGTTCCTTCTGGAGGCTCAGAGGGAAAGTAAGTTCACGCCTCTCTCCTGGCTTCTGGTGTGCACAGCAGTCCTTGGTGTTGCTTGGCTTGCAGACACATCTCCCCAGTCTTTGCCTTCATCTTTGAATGTGTCTTTGTGTCTCTCCTCTTCTTGTGAGGATACTAGTCATATTGGATTAGGGGCCCACCCGACTCCGTTATGACTTCATTTTAACTAATTACCTCTGCAAAGAATCTATTTCTAAATCAGGTCACATTCTAAGGTTCCTGGAAGGACATGAATTTAGGGGGGACACTGTTCAACCCAGTACACTAGGGATCTGACCTTGAATTTTAATATGCTACTCTCAGTGCACCTGGTCCAGTACCCTAAGCTGAACAAACAGTCCAGAATTAGGCACTGGTGATTAATTTTACCTTATCCTGTCTTGTCCCAGTATGGACACTTGACCCAGCAGAGAAGACACACGGGTGTGGCCCATGGAGAGACTTACACAGATACTCTATGACCTCTTAAGTTGCCAGAAATCACGTATGAAGGGCAACAAAGGATTGGAGACTTTGCAGAGAGAGCCCTGTATCAACACGTGCCTCGAAAGAGTTAAGCTTCTGAAGCAAAGGCTACAGAGTTAGTGAAGCCACAAATGCTGGGGGAACTGCATGGGTGTTCAGCCCTGCAAGATCCCTTCTGAGCACAGTGCAGGCAAATGCTGGCATGGAAAGGACCCCCAGATGAGCCAGGAAGTCTTCCACTCCATCATGAAGAATTGTTCTCCAGAGTGGGGGCCAGCGGGGACGTGTTTGAAACACTTACCATATGTGCCTGAGAAGGGTCTAATTTGTCCATCTTGAAATTTTGCCTTTCTTTTGAAAGGATAGTTAATTTAAAGTAATTTGTTTCACAGGTGAAAGCCTTTTTCCAAGTGTTTAATATATCACCCTTGGTTGCCTGAACAATTAGAAATTGTCACCAAAGAAAAATGTCGCAGTTCATGTAAATAACTGTTTACCTAAAGGAATGGGAACCCGTGAGAGTCAGCGTACTTTAATGAGGCATGACAACAGAGAGAAAGCCTGGGCCGGCTGCATCTGCGAAAGCTGACATTGCTTATGGTAAAAATTGGCCAAAACAACTATTATTTGTTTTTTTCTTGTCAGAAATAATGTAGCTTGAAAATTTTCAACAGGCAGCATGAGCCCAGACCATTTGTTACTTCTAATGGCCTAATTGTTCTCCTGGCAGATATAAAAAATTGGGGCACTTGTATCATTTACCTAAATTTCTAATTAATGCAATGGCAAAAGAGAAATTGGAGCAGGAAAAAAAAGTTGAGCAATGTGACTGTTAGCCGTTATGTAACCCGTCTTTGTTAAGTTTCCCACTATTTTCCCCAACAGCAGGTACCTTTGATCACCAACTAGATGTCATACTGTTTGTTTCAACAGGAGGAGGGAAAGATATATAACATTTGCTCAGATCTTCAGGAAATGAGGCTTCTGCTTTCTTAGCAAGCAACAAAAAATCCCATTGCAATGAAAGGTGAGTTACATACAGTTGGCATTTCCTAAAGAATTTGTACTTCTACCTACCCCTGAGTAGCAGAGACATACATTCCACATCTGTGTAGCTCCTAGACCATGCTCGGGCATAGATTCTAATCCATACATCTGCAATTGGATTTCTAATTTTAAGGCTTTGGCATATAATGAATCATCTAATATTTGAAAATTCCTGGAATCATGCATAGCTGTAAAACAACCTCTTACTATTGAAGTCTTAACATTCTGTCTGTTGGACCCTTGATGATGTTTCTCTTGCAGTTCAAAATAATTC
This sequence comes from Colobus angolensis palliatus, assembly GCF_000951035.1. Taxonomy (NCBI): domain Eukaryota; kingdom Metazoa; phylum Chordata; class Mammalia; order Primates; family Cercopithecidae; genus Colobus; species Colobus angolensis. The sequence goes on from NW_012115200.1 coordinate 432,877, forward strand.
CCCTGAAAACGGAGGTAAAAATGCATTCCAGAAATGAAATCATGGCTGACATTGACAAAGCTATAATAATGCGAAACAGCAGTGCCCACTGTGTTTTCCTTAGAATGACAATTCCATGAAATGCTTGGTGAAAAAAAAATCAATCTGAGGCATACTAGCTTTTCTTCTTAGTGCCCATTGATACATGAAGGGTTCTGAGATGTTCTGCAGTAAAGAATCGTCTTACAAGGTATTCAGATTCTCATTTGTCAAATGTATTTGACTTCACGATCCTTATTTTTACATGAAAAAAATCATATCCTTCAGAAAAGAAATCTGTGGAGCCTAATTCTGATAATGAAGTACTTACTGGTTTGTGAAGGAATCCATTCCAGTGATAACACTAATAATTGGATTAACAGAGATGAAGTGAAGGGAACACCTAGTGAGAGGCTGGCGTGTAGTGTCTAATAGACGTTAGTTGGCTAGTGAAGAAAGAAGAGGGGGAAATTGTTCTTCATACCGAAGTTTAAAACAATACCTTCTGAGGCTTTCCTCCACGGCTTAGAGAATCAGAGACCAGAACTAACCACAGGTATCCGAGAATGACCAATGCCCCCTCCTTCAAATCACCTCTGCTCCAAAGGACAAACTTCTGATTCCCATAACAGCAACTTACACGGAAAGATTTCCCTATCCTTCAAAAGCGGTCAATGCCCTCTGCATAGAGCCAGCTTCTGAGAATCCTTTCCAAAACGTGGCATCCTGTGCCACCTCCATTATGGTAGGCTCATTCCATGCAGTTATTTTTACTCTCTAGTTCCAAATATTTAATTCTCTGAGAGCTGGCATATTTTGAGTCCGGATCAATCAGATTCTCAAAATAGCTTTCATGGGAAGCACTGTGACGTCACTTGTCTCCGTTTTATCTTCTTTCTCTCTAGTTCCCAGCCCATGGTTGAAATTTCCATGATTTCACATATTACCTGTGTGCTAGTGGCCCCACATTTTATTTCCAGTCTGTGCTTACCTTTTACTTGTGATCTCTACTTGGATATCTCAACTTAAATTTTACATGGAATCCCCTGCCTTTCCCCCAAACTCTGTAGTTCCAACCCCGTTTCCCCACCCATAATAACAGAATCCAGCTGGTTTCTCGAGCTGAAAAGCCAGGTATCTTCCTTGATTGCTTCCTTGAGCTCCGATCCAGTTCATCCACCAGATCTGTAGGGCCTACCACCAATCCCCATCATGAGCAGGTCCAGTTCCTTCTACGGTCCCTGCCTTATTCGCGTCTCGGCCACTGTCCACTCTCTGTAGCTGCTACAGTGGCCTCCTGACAGCTCGCCCTACCTGAGGCTTGACTCCCTCCTGTCCATTCTCCAGAGAGCAAATGGAAGGACTTTAAACCTAGCAGTGAATACAGTGTTATCACTTCCTCACACAAATCCCTTGCAAGGAATCACAGTGACTTTCAAATAAAATCCCAACTTCTGAAGATAAACCTTGGGTTAAGGTCATCTGTCACCTTCTTTCTTCTCTAGCCCATTCCCAAATGCCACCTCCTACTCCCTTGTACCCTGGCAAGAGAGCTTCTGGAAGCTTCTTCTAGTAAGCAGCTTCTTCTAGCCTCGGAGCCATCACTCAAGCCGTTCCTTCTGTCTTGGAAGCTCGTCTTGCTACTCCCCTTCTCCCTTCCCTTCCCCTGGCCAATGCCCACTCATGCTTGGGTCTCTTTTGATTTTCCTCTTGCTATTACATGTACCTCATGGCTGTGCTTACACAGAAATCCCTATTTCTCAGACTATTTTCTTTCAATCATCACTTTGAAGATTCTTTTTTTTTTTTTTTTTTTTTGAGACGGAGTCTCCCTCTGTTGCCCAGGCTGGAGTGCAGTGGTGCGATCTCGGCTCACTGCAAGCTCTGCCTCCCAGGTTCACGCCATTCTCCTGCCTCAGCCTCCCTAGTAGCTGGGACTACAGGCGCCCGCCACCACGCCCAGCTAATTTTTTTGTATTTTTGGTAGAGACGGGGTTTCACCATGTTGGCCAGAATGGTCTCGACCTCCTGACCTCACGATCTGCCCGCCTCGGCCTCTCAAAGTGCTGGGATTACAGCCATGAGCCACTGTGCCCGGCCCACTTTGAAGATTCTCGATTCATGTTGACACACTGCTCTCCAGAAAGGAAAATCATTTCGTCCTCTATAGGGTAGTATAGGAATCTGCCAGTATCGTCACACCTGTGTCCATTTCCTTCGGCTGCCATGACAAAGTACCACAGACAGGGGGCTTAGAACAGCACACGTATGTTGTCTCAGAGTTCTGGAGGTTAGACATCCAAACTCCAGGTGCTGGCACGACCAGGCTTCTCTGACTGGTCTAGAGGAGAATCCTTCCTTCCCTTGTCCTAGTTTCTGGTGTTTGCCGGCAATGCTTGGCCTGTAGATGCAACACGCCAGTGACATGACATCTTCTCCCTGTATCTTCACAGCATCTTCCCTCCATGCATGTCTGTCTGTGTTCAAATTTCCCTGTTGTACAAGGGCACCGGTCTTACTGGATTAGGAGCCACCCTGATCACCTTGTTTTAACTTGTTACCTTTAATAAAGACCTGATTTCCAAGTAAAGTCACATTCTGAGGCCCTGGGAGTTAGGACTCCAACATACAGTTTTGTAGAACAGACACGACTCAACCCATAGCAATGCCCTGACCAGCTCCTCTCTTTACATTATCATGTTTATAAAATACTATCTACCTGCTCACTCCCGGTTTCTTTTATTTCCTGTAGCATAGCCATTGGTGAATTTGTACACTTGCTCATTTTTCTTCATCACTTGAACTTCTTTTGTGGATTTCCAGTTATGCCTTTACCACATTCAGTCCTGACAGAAATTCTTCCAAGCATTTCGTCCACCTCTTCTGCTCTGCCTGCCCACCAGGGACGTTTTGATTGCCCGATTAGCAGAAGGAATTACAAACGACACACTGCACTTGTTCCTCTGGTCACTGGTGGTAAACACGCTTCAGAAGCATGAAAGTGAGCAACTTGCTTCTCAATAGGAAGACTGGACCTGTTGTCACATAGAATTGGCAAGAACTAAAATTTAATGGCCTAACCCCCAGCAAAAATTCTAGAAAAGGATGTTTCTCATTGGTTAAGTGAAAAATAACCAAAAATCCTTCTCTGTGTGACTCGTTTCTACCTATTATAGCCTCAATTATTGCAAACTATCCTAGCAGTGCCTATTTTTTTAAAGCCCTTTTATTCATTTCCACTAAACATGCCAAGCACTGTTATTATTATCTGAAGTGTGAATTTTTTAAAAACCATTGAACTGTATTATATTAAAGCAATAAAAGTGATTATCTAGTCGAAACCCCTCCAATTTACCAATGAGGAAAATGAGATTTAGGGAGTTAAGCCTAAGATTACATGGACGATTAGAGGAAGAAAGCAAGGTCTAGAACATCAACTGCCCGCTCCCAGCTAAGCTCTTCCCCAGCCTGGCTGTTGTCAGCCTTTGTAACTGTGGACCTTAGGAAATACCTCAAGGGAATGTGGTTATCGTTCAAGATGATAGTGGTTACTCTGATATTTATGACTGTGTGACAGGCACAGTATTTCGTTTCTTACTCACATCTCTCACCTGAGGCCCGTAACAACCCTCTGTTGCAGGCGCCATTCCACTTTATGAAATAAGCCCTGGAGTTTGGGAGATCACAGGCCTGCTGCCAGGGTCACAGAGCGTCGAGTTCAGGCCAGGACTTGGCTCAGGTTTCTAAGATGAGTGAGCTCTTTCCACTAAATTCCACTGAATTTCCACTGAAATTCTGACTTCCTCCAAGACATTACAGTCACCCCTGGCCTTTTCTGGCATCAAAAAGCTCCTTGGAAAGGCATAGTTATTGAAATAGGTACTGCAAATCAACGTGTGCAGCTCTGAAATCTCGGTCCTGAAATAAGGTCTTCCACTGCTTCACTGCTACACACAAACCTTTTTCCCCCACCCCCATAAACTAAGAGACTTACATTTCTGGGTCTGAAAAATACAGTTAAATTCAAAGGGCCATTTATGATATTTTTATAAAGATGTTTTCTCTCTTGCATTAATGGGAACAGTTCCTATTTAATGTAAAACTAGGCCCTGGCAGCAGTGTCAATATTTCTAGCTTCATTATTATACATGTGGTCTTATTGATTCTGTTCATAGTTTTACTGTTAAGAATTAAGTCATGAGCCTTGTTTCTTAATCTCATTTTATCCTCACTACTCATCCTAATCATTCTTTACATTAAAGGATTAGTGCTCGGGGTGCAACTGGACAAATAATAATCCACCTTGGAAAAGATACTTTTCCAAAAAGAGAACAAGGGTAATTTTTCCTTGTAAGCAGGCTTAGCAAAGAGGGCAATGGCCTTGAAGGTGCTTAAAGAGTGAGAGAGTGTCCGTGCATAGCAATTCCTCCTCAGTAGACGGGGAGAAGCATTCCATTTTCCATAACAATAATCCTGGCTTCTCCTGGGCCAGCTAAGTAACTCCATCACCATGGAGCACCATGACACTGCTTCCCTCAGAAAGATTAAACACCTTAGCATGTGGGTCCTGCTCTTCAGGCATCCCAAAGTCTGATGGGAGGTGGGACACAGGAGACCACCAGGATTTCTGTGGCCACTCAATGACAACAAACCTGTGCTCTCCACATTGAGGTAGTGGAGAAGTTTCAGGATCTACCCCAGCGGCCCCTGGTGTATGTTTTCCCACTTGGAAGAGTTGAGTGAGCCCTGATTCACTCCACAGCTGAGTTGCTTTAGGGGAAAGAGCTACTATCCATTAGAGAAAAAAGCCCTCTCTGTTGGAGGGAAATTACTTTAACCATTGAAGGGTAACGCCATTCATCCAGGTAAACCTTGGAGTCGAAACCCTAATACCTCATTACTGACAGATTCCAAGCCAGCCGGAGATCCGGCAGAGTAAATATTGATGTCCACAGCCCCAGGGAGATTATCCGCCAGAACGAGCAGTGGGACCTCTGTTCCCGCTCCTTGCTTGAATACCATCAGGCAGACGTTGCCACCGTCCCCCTTCCCCCATTTGTACAAGCACTGACTTAACCTATGGAAGTGTGCTGGACTCAGCTGTATAGAGGACAGGCACATGTCTGTGTCCTCAGGGATGCAATGGCTGACCAGGAGCAGCATCACTCAAGGAAATCCCATAGCTTTAGGGCAAAGCAGATCTAGAGGTGACCTCTTACTCTGCCACTCCCAATCTTGGCAGCCTTGGGCAACTTACCTGACTGGTCTCAGGAGTTCCAGTATCCTTACTGCCGAAATGGGGATAGAAATACCTATTCCTCAAAGGCTGGAAACAATAAATGAGGCAATAGATACAGATGTAAATATCTATTACAGTGACAGACACTCATTAAAGAGCCACCATGATTACTGTCAAAGCCAGACTCCATTATTGACAGAAAACCAAGTGGAAAGAAATGTGCAGCCCTGTACTGTCATTCACTATTATTTTAATTAATCAATTTCAGTATTGAGACTTCGAACAGAGTCATTCAAAAGAAAAACATTATAAGAGGAAACTGAAATGGCTTGTGATCTATTTTTAAATCTGCTACTTCCTGGTTGAAGAGTTTGGTTAACTGGGTTACCGATGCTTTGTTTTATATTCCTCCCCTAAGAGTTAGAGATGATTAGGCATAATATGATTATAACATACAACTCAAAACACACCAGGATACACTGTAAGTCAGTGAAAAAAGCCATGGTACATAACGGGTACACAATAAATGTTTGTTGAAATAATGAAAGTTAAATGAAATCACAGAAATATGTGTTTTCAATGTGTTACCAAAAATATATCTGAACCTATTTGTCAATAAAAAATGAGAGTTAAATAGCTCCAGTAATAACATTTTTAACATACCTTTTATTCTTCCAAGAGTCAAACAAGTATCAAGTGCCCAATATGTGCCTGCATGTTGAGAATATGAGAACATCAAGGAAATACAGCCTAGGACTTGGGATCTAGTGGGGAAGACAGACAATTTTTTTAAGCACTACATCTGTGCCATAACAGAGAACAGATGAGGTGTTTGGAGAGCACAAGACAATGTAGATAGCTAAATAGGTCTGTTGAGATCAAAAGAGGCTTCGTGGAAGAGGCAAAGCTTGAGTTGATACTTGAAGAAAACAAGAAGTGGGAACTCTTGGACAAGAAGATGAGCATTCCATCATGGTGCATGAGTGGGTGCCACGTGTAAAAGTGCAGACCTCTGTGAGCAATACCAATAGGATGCAGTGTGAGAACCATGTAGGGGGTCATAAGAGAGGGGCAGAGGCCATATCAGCAAAGGCCTCATAAGCCATAGGTTAAACTCTACCTTTGGATAATGAAAAGCATTGACTAAGCAGAAATCTAACATTATCCATAGGAGAACATTACTAGAGGGGGTGAAACAGAAGCCTCAGTTAAGAAGCTAGTGTATTAGTCTACTCTCTTGCTGCTAATAAAGACATACCCAAGACTGAGTAATTTATAAAGAAAAAGAGGTTACATGGACTTACAGTTCCACATGGCTAGGGAAGCCTCACAATTAATGCAGAAGGCAAAGGAGGAGCAAAGTCACATCTTACATGGAGGTAGGCAAGAGTGTGTGCAGGGGAACTGCCCTTTATAAAACCATCAGATCTCGTGAGACTTATTCACTACCACAAAAACAGTGTGGGAAAACACCCACTCCCATGATTCAGTTACCTCCCACCAAGTCCTATGGCACTTGGGGATTATGGGAGCTACAATTCAAAATGAGATTTGGGTGGAGACACAGCCAAACCATATCATCTAGTCAGCAGTTTGGCCAAGAAACTATGTGGAGTGAGGAAGAGCCAGAAGCTTGAGATGACTTCCAGATTTCTGGCTCAGGTAACTGTATTAAGAATGATGTAATTTGCCAATAATAGAGGTCTCAAAGGAGGAGGACCAGGTCTGGTAGAAGAGGAAAGGTAATTTATAAGTAAGTTTTGGTCACAGAGACTTTTGTGTGCCTAGAGGATATACTGACAGAGAAATCCTCAAGGAAGTCAGAAATACATGTCTGGAGCTTACAGCATATTAAACGGTAATCATAGGAGACCAGAAGTCATGATAACATATAAAATATCCCAGGGAAAATTTGGAGGGTGAAAGATAAGAGCATCAAGGAGGGATCCTGAGAAAATGACAAATATTTAGAGTCAGCTATAGGAAGAAAAATATCCAAAGAAGACTGAAGAGTTGGTTGAAGGAGAGAAGAATGGTTTGAAAACACATGGCACATTCAGATATCTCAGTGATTAAAATGGCAAAAGAGAAATGGGTTTCAAGAAGAGGGAAGTTAATTGAAGACAATAGAGGAATATTTTTAGAGTGAAGAAGTTCTTTCTAAGTATACTAATAATAAAAGAGAAAATTTTAAGAAGACACATTTTAAAAATATTAAGATGGTAGATTTATACCCCAATACATAAGCAGCTACACAAAATGTCAGTGGGCGAAATCTTCTAATTAGATGAAAAGGAAAAAGCTGTTAGACTACACGAAAATAAGACGAACCCAATCTCATGCTACTTTGAGAAATATATCCTAAATATTAGAACACAGAAAGCTTAAGGCAAAAGGGTGGGAAAACACATACACACTCTAACTAAAACAAAACTGTTGTGCATGTGTGTGCATGTGTGTGTGTGTGTGTGTGTGTGTATATATATATATATATTTTTTTTTTTTTTTTTTTTTTATTGAGACAGAGTCTCACTCTGTTGCCCAGGTTGGAGTGCAGTGGCACAATCTTGGCTCACTGCAAGCTCTGCCTCCCAGGTTCACGCCATTATCCTGCCTCAGCCTCCCCAGAAGCTGGGATTACAGGTGCCCTCCACCACATCTGGCTAATTTTTTTGTACTTTTAGTAGAGCTGGGGTTTCACCATGTTAGCCAGGATGGTCTCGATCTCCTGACCCCGCGATCCACCCGCCTCGGCCTCCCAAAGTGCGCGCCCGGCCGTGTATATATTAAAATAAGAAAAATTAGATTTCAAAATGGGATTATTGCCAAAGATAAAAAGGAATGTATCATAATTTTAAAGAGTCCATTCATCTGTAAGAAATAGCAATCATAAATGTGCATGTACCTAATAATATAGCTTCAAAATATATGAAACAAAAAGTAACAGAACTAAAAGGGAAAATAGTGAAATCTATAATTACAATTGGAGATTTAGCACACCTTCTAAGTAATTAAGGTGAGAAAAAACAGTAATAATGCAGAAGATTTTAACAGCATGACTAACAAACTTGACCTAAGTGGCAAAGACAGAATGCTATACCCAATTATGTTAGAATAAGCATTCTTTTCAAGTGCACATGGAGCACCTACCAAAATATATCTTATGCCAGTTTATGAGCAAATCTCAATAGATTTTAAATGATTAAAATAATTCAGAGCATGATCTCTGTCCATAGTGTACATGAGTTGGAAAATAATAATAAAAAGATAACTAAAAATTTTCCAACTGCTTGAAATAAAGCCATATACTAAAAAATAACCACCTAAGTAAATATAAATGTGAAATTATATTGAACTAAAAATAACAAAAATATATGAGATATAGCTAAAGTAATGCTCAGAGGAAAATTTGTCACTTTAAATATATATATTAAAAGAAAGAAGAAAGACTGGAAATTGAACACTAAACATGCCTCTCAAGAAATAAAAATAAAAAAACAGAAAATTATGCCAAGCACTGTGGCTTATACGTGTGATCCCAGCACCCTGGGAGGCCAAGGTGGGAGGCCTCCTAAGCCCAGGCGTTCAAGATCAGCCTAGGCAACATAAGGAGACCTTGTCTCCACGTAAAAATTTTTAAAATATTAACTGGTCATGGTGACACATACCTGTGGTCCAAGCTATTTGGGAGGCTGAGGCAGATAGATTGCTTGAGCCCAGGGGGTTGAGGCTTCAGTGAGCTATGATCACACCACTGCACTCCAACCTGGGCAGCAGAGAAAGACCTTGTCTAAAAACAAAAACAAAAACAAAACACAGCAAATTAAGTCCAAGGAAAGCAGAAGAAAGGAAATAAGAGAGACGAGAGCAGTAATCAATGAAAGGTAAGAGAAACATATAATAAGTAAAATTTATTTGACAGTTTTGAGGGAAAAAAACATACAATATCTCTAAGACCTTAGAAAATCAAAAAAATTTTAAATTAAAATTATACAGTATCAGAAATACAGAAAGGGTCATCACCACTGGTTCTACAGACATTAAAAATGTAATAAGATGGCACTGTAAATACCTTTCTGCCAGTGAATTTGAAAATATAGACTGGACAAATTACTTTGAAAATATAACCTACCAAACTGACACCAGAAGAAACATAAAATTGGAATAGTCCTATGTCAATAACCAAAATTGAATTCTCCATTAAAAATTTCCCACACAAAAAAATACAATATCCAGATGACTTTGCTGTTGAATTCTTTCAAACCTTTAGGAAGAAAATAATACCAATTTTATACAAGGTCCCTCAAAGAGTAGAAAAAGACCCAATACTTCTCAATTTGTTTGTGAGACTAGCAAATGCCAACTCTAGCTTACAAGATAAAAAATATACATATTCTCTCTCTCTCTACATATATATGTATATACCCATACATGTATACATGTTCACATACAATATAATGTATATTACAACATACTATACAGAAAATGCCAAATGTATGTACATATGTATATGTTCATGTATATATATATAATGTATGTCTCATTATAACTTACATGTGTCCACATTCAGAGAGTTCTGAAAGAAAGGAATATATAACAAAGGTAACTATCACCATTTTATGTAGTCAGAATTATCTTGTTCTTTTTTAATTGTTTCAGAATTTTCATTTTTTTAAATAAGTATGTGCAACTTTTATGTTGAAAATGTTATAGCTCTTTTATTTTGAAAAAAATAAAATGAATGTTAAGGCATGTTACATTTTTTAATGGTGTTATTTGATATAATTCACACCCCTTTTAATTTCCTTATCATTTAAAGTTTACAATTCAATGACTTTTAGTGTATTCACATAACAGAGATCAGAGAAAATACTTCAAAAGTGTCCCTTAGAACGTTAGTTTTAGTTAGCTATAAGTAAACTTTAAAGTATAAGTTAAATCCAATAAACTATAGTGGGTTGTGGGATGAAAAGCAAAGTGAAGAAGTAAAGACTGAACAAAAATATGCATTTTCAAAAAGCTTGATTGTGAAGAAGAGGGAGAAAGATGCTACCCCATGGGATGCCCCAACACTGAGGGAGGGTATTTTCATAGGAGGTATCTGGACATAGATCTCCTCTCAAAGCAAAGAGAGGCAATAAAAAACAGGAACAAAGAAGAATGGTTTTATGGATTAAGACTTTCTGGAACAGATGGGGGAAATGCAGTGAGACACACCATTGACAGTCTTTACTGGACTTTGTTCTCCTCTCTGTTCCCAGAGTCCTTGTTGTCCTGCCTTCTTTCCAGACCTGCTTCACCCTGTCCTGTACTCATTCCAGGCACTTGCCGGGAGCCTGTGGCATCACCTTCTAGCTTGCACCTGCCATCAACACAAGGGAAGCAAGGTGGGAGGGAAAACATGTTCTTTCTCCCGGCCCCTACTTCTGGGTCTCCACTTCATCCCATCCTTAGAGACTTCTTGGAAATTCTCCCTGCAAATGACTGTGGCAAACTCCTTGGGTTCCGTGCCTAGGGCCATGGAGCAAGAAGGCCAGGAGGGCTGCCTTCAGGCTCCTCCTGCTTGATTCTTAACCACCTAGTTTTTCTGGATATCTTCAGTTACCAGAGATTCGCACTTCTGCCTGACATGTCTGACTTCCTTCTGCAATGCTCAAGATTATTCCATACTCATGAATATTCATCCAAAGAAAAGAAAGAATAAAATAATTGACTCAAAGGGTAACATCTACTACCAAAAGAGGAGGGAAGTGGGTAGAAACGTGAGGCAAATTAAGATTTGAGTCTCGGAGTTTTATGTGAACCTTGTTTTAGGTGTGAGAAAGAGCAAATTTTTGTATATATAAGAAAGTTCTTATGCATAAATATAATTATATTTTATACATACACATATCATCTTATTAATAAAAGTGAATCACTGAGGCAGACCCCAGCCCCAGCCCTTGTAGGGGCCTGTAGAAACAAGAACTTATCTGGAATAAAGGAGGAAAATGACCTCTTAGAAATCTGGTTGATTTTTGACAAGAAACAGTTGGTGATTTATAAAGTTCTCAAATTGTTTTTAAAGATGCTGGTATTTTTCTTGAATTTATCTAGAACCCTTTACCTTTGTCTCCTTCATACCAGTTAGAGTCCTTGCCCCTAAATCTAGCTGCTCCCCCCAAATAATAACCTCTTGAATCCCCTACTCTCCTGACCTACTCAAACTTGAGGTTAGAGCACTGGACAGTCGTTAGAGAAATTTTTGGCAATATAAAGGAAAAAAAAAATTTTAATTTGAGCAGCAGATGGACAATTGCATATTTCATTGTGGTTGGCAGCTTGCCTTTTCTTAAAGAGGCATTCATGAGCCTTGCCAACGGGGGCCTCAGGTGCTCCCGGCTGGTTCTCACTAACCAGGGTGGGCATGGATCCAAGGCTTCTTCATGCCGGGCCCCGCTGACATCTTCAAGTCCACTGCAGCCTCAGGACCCTGACTGGCTCTAAGCCAGAGTGACTGCTTTGTGCAGTGAATCAAAGTCACTGACCATTTCTGGAACCAGAGATGGTGTCTGAAGACGTCCCCAAATCCACAGCAGGCTACTGCTTTCTCTCAAAGAAGGGACTTTCCAGCAATCCCATTATCCCATCTGTTTTCCAGGCAAATGCAAGTGGCAACCCTCCACCAAGGTGTCTTCTATGCACACATGTACTTCTTTAATTGTTTGGGAAATTTGGAGGTCATGAGCTTGGGAGACAACAAGCTAGTGACTTTAAAAACACACGGAATGCTAGACCTAAAAGCAACCTTGACCTCTTGTACCACACCTGTGTTTAATTTAAAGGGTGAGGAAAGTGAGACTTTAAAGTCACACCCAGTATGGAGCAGTGTTCAGTCCCCGGGTCCATGAAGCAAACACTCCCACTCACATAATACCCAGGCATCCCCAGTCTACCAAATGAATTCCTCCTGGGACTCCCTTTCTCTCTCCCCAGGCAAAACACATGCCCGTTGCATCCTGGTGACAGCACAGCAGCAGCACAGTGAGCCATTTCCATTTGTGTCTAGCAGGCCATCCCCACCTCCATCCTGGCGGCAAATTGGATCTTGCCAGGTTTCAGATCTCAAGCCTGGCATTTAGTAGAACTCAGTAAAAATTCGCTAGGACATTGCAACAGTGCACTGGCATTGACATTTCTCTCCATCCTGGCATGTTATGCAACAAAAGATGCTTCCCAAGGATGATCCAAGAATCCCAGAAAATACAGCTCTCAGAAACTTATCCTGAACCTTTCAAATTTCAGAAAGAATCCCGCCCCCCCACCGGCTAAATCAGACACTCAGTTGGCTCCGATGTGGATGACTCCACACAGACAAATTGCAGAAGTCCTGAGGCTGAGCCAGGGTCTAGCAAGAGAGACAGAGAGTTCCTGCCAGGAGCCACTCCCTCTCTTCCCAACAGCGGGAGGCACGAGGCAGCCCCTCTGTGGATGGGGCTCTCTCTGTTCTACCAAGGTCATGAGTATTCCTACCCACTCAGAAGCCACTCTAGCTCTACTCTCTCCCTTTCTGGATTCCCGTGGAAACCGAAATCAAATACGTGTTAGGTTATCATTCTCCAAAATGAGAGTCCCTGGTACATAGCAACAGAAACTAACATGTATTTAACACAGGGCACACAGAACTCTTGGTTAACACCTCCTGACTCCAGATTTGAGGAAGACTCGCCAGTGACCCGCACGACTCCTATTTCTAATTGCTCTCTTCTTGGTTGTTATTTAATCTTCATTTCTGGGCCTCCAGCTGCCTTACCACGTATGTCACCACCCGAAGCCTGACTCATCTTTCCTGGAGGTAGCACTGACTCTCGGTGCTGAGCAATCCGAGCCACTGGGGGGTGACAGGAAGAGGGAGCTGGCACAGCTCGTGCAGTGAGCTCCAACACATCATCATCTCGGATTGGTTTTGATAGCTCTTCTTTTGGAGCTATGATCAGTTATCACGTCAGTACGTAATGTAAAAAGGCACTCCACTAAACGGCACATCATGGGGACCATCACCTGGAAATTTTTCACTTCCAGCAATACTCCCACTTGTTACGGGAGCACAGAAACATTTTCTAATGCTTTTTATTCTTTGAATTCCCTTTCTCTACTGCCTTGAAAAAAATTAATAAACCAGGATGCAGTAGAAAACTTGTTGCTGGAAAAAACTGTAGAAAAGCAAAGAAAGGTTAAACGTGTAATTCAAAGTAGAGGCACATCAGGGGAGAGAACGCAAGGGTGAGGATGAATGCATGACTGTAAAGTGCATCATCCAAAATGGGACCCTCTGGGGAGTCAAAGGGGCACTGCCAGTAAATGTGCCCCCACAACATGGTAAACCAGGGTGGCCACACTCAGGAGACTAGACACACACTGAGACTGCCGTTATCATTCATCTAGAGTCTAGGTCTCCAGTCAGTTGTGGGTTTATGGGTGTTCATTACATTATTAATACATGCATATGTAAAATAGGGCTGTGCATGGTCGAATGATGACAGAGATTAATAAACCAAGGACCAGTACTAAAACAATTCTGTGCACCAGAGGTGCATTTTAAAAAATTAACACTCTCACTGGTGAATCCAGCTAAAGATGGAGTTATGTCACCTGGTGCTTCTTTATCATCATCCTTCTGCTCTTTATTATGTAATTTGGCAGTGTTCACCTCTCTCTCTCTCATTTTCTGTCTCTGTCTTCATACTGTAAATACAGTCATGTAAACCATTAATAGATCTTTCAGGTCAACTGTCACATTAGAACCCAGACTGCCAAACCCCAAACCACATACTCTCCTTAATACATTTACTTCCTATTTTCTTTCCATTGACTCTAAAACCAAAAAAAGCCCTGAATTATGAGTGGAGTTTTTGCTAAGCAAAATTAAAAGCACACGCTTATTTTTCTTCTTCTTCCATGAGGACAAAGTCTTCCTCTATATATTAGTCCATTTTCACACTGCTATAAATAACTGCCCGAGACTGGGTAATTTATGAAGAAAAAGGTTTGACTCACAGTTCTGCTGGGGAAACTCAGGAAACTTACAATCATGGTAGACAGTGAAGGGGAAGCAAGTCCCTTCTTCACAAGGCAGCAGGAAAGAGTGAGTGAAGGAGGAACTTCTAAACACTTACAAATCATCAGATCTCTTGAGAACTAATTATCATGAGAACAGCATGGGGAAAACCACCCCCATGATCCAATCACCTCCCACCAGGTCCCTCCCTTGACACATGGGGATTACAACTCGAGATGAGATTTGGGTGGGGACGCAGAGACAAACCCTATCACTCTATATTTTAATTACTAGTCATTTATTCATTCATCTACCCAACCAACCAACCATTTATTACACACTGTTCATAGGGCACTATGGCAGACACTGGAAAGGAGACAACAGTAGTTCATGTCACCTGATCCCTGCCTTCTAGGAATGTACTGTCAAAAGGCTGTTTATAAGCACCCAAATGAACATGGCAGGTAAGAACCATTGTAGACAACCAGTGAGGTGAGCGCTCAGGAGCTGGACAGGATCATGAACCGGGTGTTCACAGTGCAATATTAACTGTGCATGTAAGGAAGACTTGTGTCATCTAGCGCATCTGGAAGACAAGTGTGGTTGTCTGGTTAATCAATTTCTCTATTTTGGGGAAAGTTACCTTAATCTGAACCTAAATTGCCAATTATACAGGGAGTGCTTTATTTTCCACTCAGATATTTATCTTCAAGCATTCCAAGACAAGATACTCAGCTGACCACAGAAGGGTAAGGGTCCTCAAAAAAGGCAGTAAGTGTAAGACAGAAGTAAATTTTTGTGGAGAACATTGAGAGACACTTGACCTCTGACAGTCTGAGCTTCAGGCTCAATAGCCAGCAGCTTGGCTGACATCTCCACTCATTATCCAACGAGCATTAAAACCTAACACGTCTAAAACACAGCTGCCCATTCCCCTTCCCCAGCTAGAACCCCCAGCACTTTCTTCATCTCGGCAAGTGGCCAATATTCCCTTCCAGCTGCCAACCGTGGGTGGCCTCTTTCTCCTCTTTACTCTCACACTTGATGTTTGATCCACCAAAACACTCACTTGGCCTGATTCCCACAACAGACCCAGAATCTGACCCCTTCTTATGCCTCCATCACACCCACCCCATTCAAGCCACCATTCTCTCATCTGGACTAATGAAGGGGTCTCCTGGAGCTGTTACCCCCGCCCTCTATCATCTCATCTCAACACACCTTATGATCAATTTTCTGACCGATGCCCACAGGCCCTGGACAATCAGGCCCTTCCATTACCTCCTGACTTCATTTCCTCCTTGCTCCCCCTTGCCCATACTGTGTGTCCCTCCTGGAGACTTCCAGTCTTGCTGCTTTGTACTGGACATCTGCCTTGCTTCCCTCCTGTGACCTCATACTCCTTTACTTTGTTCGCTTTGGTATCCCCAGCACCTACACCAATCCCTGGTGCACAGCAAACACTCTGTACCTATTTGTTGAATGTGGTGAATGAATGAATGAATGAATGAATGAATGAATGCCATCTGGAATGTTTGATCCCAAAGTCCTGTGTCAAAGTTGGTGAAGACACCCCATGGGAGGACCAAACTGATATTCCTGGAAGTTTTGGTGTAAACTTGGGATGTGGCTCCTTGGAGCAAAAGATTCCATTTGTCGTACATTCAGAGGAACTGATTCCCACCCCTGTGGATGAGGGCCTTAAGCAGCCTTCCCAGTATCCACAGACCAACTAGGCTTCTCCTGTGGGACCCAGATTTTCAGAAAGAGACAATGTCATCTTGTCCACATTTGGCAGTTGTCCTACATCCCTTAAAAGCCACTGTAAATGAGAAATGTACATTCTACTTTCAGGGGAAAGAAAAAGAAAGAAACTTTCCTTGAGTTGACTAGATGACCTGATCGATGGCCAAAATCAAAATTCAACATTAAGAAGAACTTTAAGGAATAATGTCAGTGACTTGGGCCCCCACACAGTACTTGGGCCCAGCCCCACCAGATTACAGCCACTATGATATGCTGTTTCCCTCTTCCCCAGGGGGACCTGCTAGGAAGACCCCCTGGCTCCAAGCTGGACAATGGCATCCATGACACCATTGCAAACTCTCACCCACCCTAAACCCAACAAACTTCCAGTCAAATGCTTCTGCTCAGCACTCCCGTTGCCCCGAAATCATTCAGGTCTTTGTGGAGACTCTGCATTCCAGGATTTCAGTGATGTCCCCAACACAAATCCATAGTGGACAAACTGACGGAATGCATTCCAACATGCTAATTTTCCAAGTTAGTAATAAGACAGAAGCGTGAACCTGAATCTGTCATTATCACCTTCTTGGACTTCATCAGCCAAATGACAGCCTGAAAACAAAGATGCTTTCAGACAGGCAAAGAGTAGCCCCTTAAGAAGGCAGACAACAGGACTTGGAACAGGTAGGCCACATCTGCAGCGCCCTGTGACTTGTCTGAGGATCACTGTCAGTGAATCCAGAACCCTGCCTCCAACCTGCTCCTCCTAGCCCGGGTCCTGATCCCCATTCACCTTCAGGACCCCGAGCTACCTTGCTGTTGATTCTGTCAGCATGTCCTGCACCAGCCCAACTCTGACTCTAACTTGGAGGGTAAGGCTGGTTTCACACTCAAGGTCACACACGCCCTGGGCAGGCTGACTCCCACAGCTTATTTCTGCAATGACAGGCTGATGCCAGTACTTAATCTGCCCAATTTGTGATGTGGATTTTTCCCTGCTGCAGTGTCTAACACAATGTAGCTACGCAAAATATAAATGCCTGTATGAGACATCACATTAGGACTCCTAAAAGATCATTATGATGCCCCGAATCCCACTTTTATTCATAAACTGGGTCCCCTATGAATGCCCAGCTCTCTTTGCTCCTGACGCAATATTCACAAGGCAGGAGCTGTTTCTGGTGAGACATTGAGTGAAGATCCCCATAGAGGGTCCATAAGGAAAGACAATCTCTTCCTCATCGGAGCACCGGCCTCAAGGTAGCAGGGCCAGCCAAGGAAGAGGATGCAGGCACGAAAACGAAACAACTTCACAAGCCATGAAAAGAACACCGCGACTACCGAGGTTGCTTCCTTTGGCCAACCCTGGGTTGACAGACACGCTCCTCTGCAGGCCCCGCCAACCTACCACTGAGTCCTTTGTAGCAACAGAAGGTGAGTCGTCCCCACTGTGGGGAGACGGCACCTCCCTACCAAGAAACAGTTTGTAGCCAACCGTCCACAATATGAAAATGTATTTAATGCAATTAATAATTTAAGAAGTGAGAGCTTGTGCTCTTGGAGAGTTAAATGCTTGTCAGAGTGATCGATGCACGCTTCACCACCAATACATTTCGTATGAAGAGCAGAGGGATTTTGCAAACTTGTGTTGACCTTGGGTTGCCGTATATAGGAGGCAGATTGCAAAGGCAGGCCTACTTAAGGAGGAACAGTGCTTCAGCTCCCAATTTACAGCGCTTTCTCCAATTAAAGGACTGTAAAAACATTAAAATTAATGCAGTCTTAACTCCTAGAGCAGGCCCTACTTTCTTAATTAGTGCATAATTATTCAGTTTTTGATATCCTGGAAAATTATCACATGGAAATTATTTTAGGCAGAGTAACAATAGCAAAAACTCCCTCCCCCAACTCTATTAACATGTGGAAGTAATTAACACTTTATTACAGTGAAAATACTATTACTGCTAATGTTTAATGACTTTTGCCATTGCATCCTAAGCAGGAAATTCAGAACACTATGGAATGATAGCTTCCTATAAATATATTACAAATGACTTGCAAAGATTGTGATGGTTTGAACTAGCTGTGTTAAAAATCAAGAGGCCATAGACATTCAGTTGCTAAAAGCTTCATGAGAGAGATACATAATTCGGTGTGAACTCACAGGAAGATGGCATGAAATCATCATTTAGGCATGGCCTGGACAGGCAGCCCGGGCACAATCTCAGCTGTGGCCTGCTGTTAATAAAACAGTGTCCCCTCTGCTGTGCTAATGGATACTTTTAAATGGATAGCCAAACTGTTGAAAGTTTAAGACATTGGAAAAAATTAAAATTAAATGTCTCCAGCTGAACAAACTGGAAATGATAGCAGAACTTAATATTTCTACAATTGAGAGGTATTAGCGGTGTTTGGAGTGGGGTAAAAATTATGATCGCTCTTACATAAATATCTAAAAATACAGATGCCTGCTTAAGTTGACTTATAACAAGAAAAACTTGCACATCATACCTTTATAAGAAACTGAAAGGGAAAGACAGTTTGTTTCTCTGCCTGTGCCAGGGAGTCTAGTATGGAGGGAACAAAAGAGAGAGAGTCTTCCTAGGACCACTTTCAAAGTTGTCATCGGGGACATCTTGTGAATAAACCGTTGTTCACCACTGTGTGCATTCAGGAACTGGAAATGTTAGCTTCTTTTCAATTTTAATTTGATTCATTTACTTAATGAATTTTTTTTGAAAATTGTGTTGAAATCTCTATGCAAGAAGCATTGCAGAGCGGGTACCAAAAAGCAAAAAGCACTCCAAATAAATATGGGATGAATATGGGGTAGAAAATGCAGGTGACTTCAGCTAAGTTGCTTGAAATTTCCTCTATAAAGCTTTATTACTGTCTTTGAGTAGTTCTAAAAAAGTTCCGTACACCATCTTGTTTTCTGAGTCTTTTTTTTTCCTTTGTTTCCATGCATTCCTGGGGTTTTAGTTAGTTCCCTTGGAGGAAAAATGTCTCGGAAACATTTCTCAGGCAGAGGGAAACACCTATGTCCTTCCTGAAGTGGATAAAAGAACAATTTACATCATTCAGAAAACTTTCAAATGGCTTCAAACCCATGCAATTGCTTTGATCCTAAAACACACTTGGGACCTGCAAGCTAAGCTGGTGGGGTCAAAGAAAACATAGCTCAAGTCATCTGAGGCACTCTGCCCAGAACGGGGTAGCTGGGGAAGAGAGGTGCCCATCCATGAGACACACTGGGGGTCTCTCTGGGCGAGACCAGCCACAGCAGAAAGGGTCTAGGACTCACTCACTCAAACCCCACTCCCTCCTTCAGAGAAGGGAGCACCAGCACCTCTCTCACACTGAGCAGCCAGCCGAGGAGGGGAACATCACCTCTTCCTTTGTAGGAACGAATCCTGTTTTCTGCAGGTCTCATCTACCACCAGAAGGTAGGGCTTTGGGTTGTTAGCTCTAAGTCCCTTGAAGACACGGACAGTGTCTCATGTTCTTCGCATCCCTTTGGGCTCTATGAATATGAATATACCTGTATGATTGGTTAGTAATGCAGGAGGGGCAATTGGGGTCATGACAGGGGGTACAGACCATGAAGGAGGAAGCTGAGGCTGAATCCCAGTCCTTCTCTTTACAGGCTGTGTGAGGGTGGGCGGCTTACTCACTCTCAGTAGCCCACTTCCCTGGGAGAACACTGGTAGTCCCTGCCTCACAGGACTGCTGCAAGGTTAAAGAATTCATACACAGGTATATTAGTCAGGGTCCTCTAAAGGGACAGGACTAAGAGGATAGATGAATAGATGAAGGGCAGTTTAACAGGAGAAATTGACTCACACCATCACAAGTCCCACAATAGGCCGTCTGCAAGCTGAGGAGCAAGGAAGCCAGTCTGAGCTCCAAAACCTCAACAGCAGGGAAGCCGACAGTGCAGCCTTCAGTCTGTGGCCGAAGGCCCTCGCAAACCACTGGTGTAAGTCCAAGAGTCCAAAACCTGAAGAACTTGGAGTCCAATGTCTGAGGGCAGGAAGCATCCAGCACAGAGAAAGTTGAAGGCCGGAAGACTCAGCCAGTCAAATCCTTCCACGTTCTTCTGCTTGCTTTATTCTGGTCATACCAACAGCTAATTGGATGGTGCCCACCCAGACTGAAGATGGGTCCGCCTCTCCCAGTTCACTGACCCAAATGTTAATCTCCTTTGGCAACACCCTCATAGACACCCCCAGGAACAATACTTTGCGTCCTTCAATCCAATCAAGTTGGCACTCAATATTAACCATCACAACAGGTGTACCAAGGAGATGCTGTGGGTTCAGTTCCAGACCACTGCCATAAAGCGGATATCACAATAAGATGGATCACATGCATTTTTTGGTTTCCCAGTGCATATAAAGCTGTGTTTACACTACACTGTGGTCTGTTAAGCATGTAATATCATGATGTCTAAAAAAATGTACATGTCTGAATTTAAAAAATATTTTAATGTTGGGCATGGTGGTTCATGCCTGGAATCCCAGCACCTTGGGAGGCCCAGGCAAGAGGATCACTTGAGGCCAGGAGTTCAAGATCAGCCTGGGAAACATAGTAAGGACCTAATTCTACAAAAAAAATAAAAATAAAAATAAAAAATTAGGCAGGAGTGCTGGTGCATGCCTGTAGTCCCAGCAACTCAAGAGGCAAAGGCAGGAGGAACACTTGGGCCCAGAAGTTCTAGGCTATAATGAACTGTGATTATGCTGCTACATTCCAGCCTGGGTGACTGAGGAAGATCCTGTCTCTAAAAAATAAAAAAAAAAAAAAACTTATTGCTAAAAAATGTGAAAGATCATGATCTGTCAGCAAGTCATAATCTGTTTGCTAGTTGAGTCTTGCCTTGATGTTGATGTCTACTGACTAATTGGGATGGTGGTTGTTGAAAGTGGGGTGACTGTGTCAATTTCTTAAAATAGACAGCAATGAAATTTGCCACATTGATTGACTCTCCCCTTCGTGAAAGATTTTTCTGAAGCATGCAATGCTGCTTGATAGCGTTTTGCCCACAGTAGAACTTCTTTCAAAACTGGAGCCAAGTCTCTCAAACCTTGTCACTGCTTTATCAACTAAGTTTATGTAATATTGTAAATCCTCTGTTGTCATTTCAACAAGGTCCACAGCATTTTCACCAAATATATATTCTATCTTAAGAAACCACTTTCTTTGCTCATCTATCCATAAGAAACAACTCCTCATCCCTTCCAGTTTTATTATGAGATTGCAGCAATTCGGCCACATTTGCAGGCTTTAATTTCTAATTCTACTTCTCTTGTTGTTTCCACCACATCTGCAGCTACTTCCTCCACTGAATTCTTGAACCCCTCATAGTGATCCATGGGGGTTGGAATCAACTTCTTCCAAACTCCTGTCAATGTTGATATTTTGACCTCCTCCCGTGAATCATGAATGTCCTTAATGGCATCTAGAATACTGAATCCTTTCCAGGTTTTCAATTTACTTTGTCCAGCTGCATCAAGACAATCACGATGTCCAGGCTATGGAAGCTATAGTTTTAATGAAATGTATTTCTGACATAATAAGATTTGAAAGTTAAAATTACTCCTTGATTTATGGACTGCGGAATGGATGTTGTGTTAGCAGGCATGAAAACAACATTCCTCTCCTTGTACATCTCCATCAGAGCTCTTGGGTCATCAGGTGCATTGTCAATGAGCAGTAATATTTTGAAAGGAATCTTTCTCTGAGCAGTAGGTCTCAATAGTGGGCTTAAAATTTTCAGTAAACCATGCTACAAAGAGATGTTCTGCCATCTGGGCGTGTTCTTCCAATTATAGAGCACAGGCAGAGTAGAAGTAGCATGGTTCTTAAGGGCTCTAGGAGTTTTAGAATGATCAATGAGATTTGGTTTCAATTTTAAGTCACCAGCTACCTTAGCCCGTAACAAAAGAATCAGTATGGACTTTGAAGCTTTGAAGCTGGGCTCTGAGGTTTCCTCTTTAACTATACAAGACCTACATGGCATCTTCTTCCAGTATAAGCTGTTTCATCTACCTTGAAAATCTCTTGTTCAGTGTAGCCACCTTCATCAGTGCTCTTAGCTGGATCTTCTGGATAACTTGCTGCAGCTTCTCCATCAGCACTTACTGTTTTACCTTGCACTTTTATGCTATGGAGGTGACTTCCTTCCTTAAGTCTCATGAGCCAATCTCTACTAACTTCAAACTTTTCTTCTGAAGCTTTCTCACCTCTCTCAGTCAGTATAGAATTGAAGAGAGTTAGGGCCTTCCTCTGGATTCAGCTTTGGCTATGGGAATGTTGTGGCTGGTTTGATCTTTCATCCAGACCACTAAAACATTTTCCATGTTAACAATAAGGTTCTTTTTGCTTTCTTATCATGTTTTTTGTTCACGAGAGTATCACTTTTAATTTCCTTCAAGAACTTTTCCTTTGTGTTCACAACTTGGCTGGTACAAGAGGCCCAGCTTTCAGCCTGTCTTGGCAGTGGACATGCCTTCCCTTCCTCACACAGCTTAACCATTTCTAGCTTTTGATTTAAAGTGAGAGATATGTAACTCTTCTTTCACTTGATGAACACTTAGAGCTCATTGCAGGGTTATTAATTTATCTAATTTCAGTATTGTTTTGTCTCAGGGAAAAGGGAGGCACAGGGAGAGGAAAAAGGCTGGGGAGGGGCTGATTGGTGGAGCAGCCAACACACGCAGTTTTTGAGTCCATTTATGATGTGGTTTATGATGTGGTTTGGTTCGGCTCTGTGTCCCCACCCAAATCTCACCTTGAATTGTAATAATCCCCACGTGTCAAGGGCAGGGCCAGGTGGAGATCACTGAATCATGGGGGCAGTTTCCCTCATACTGTTCTCATGATAGTGAGTGAGGTCTCGTGAGATCCGACGGTTGTATAAGCATCTGGCATTTCCCCTGCTGGCACTTCTCCTGCCTGCTGCTGCTGCCATGTAAGATGTGCCTTCCACCTCCTGCCATGGTTGTGGGGCCTCCCCATCCCCAGCCACGTGCAACTGTGACTCCATTAAACCTCTTTTTCTTTATAAGTTACCCAGTCTCGGGTATGTCTTTAGTAGCAGCGTGAAAACAGACTAATACAGTTTGCAATCTTGTTTAAGCATGGTTCACAGTGCCCCCAAACATTTACAATAGTAACATCAAAAGTCACCGATCGCAGATAACCATAACAGACATCATAATCACAGCAAGTTTGAAATATTATAAGAATTACCAAAATGTGACACGGAGACTTGAAGTGACCACATCTTAAAAAATGGCACCGACAGACTTGATGAACTCGGGGTTGCCACCAAGTTTCAATTTGTTAAAAAAAAAAAAAGTGTCTGTGAAGTTCAATAAAGTGATGTGCAACTGGCAAGGCATACCTGTATCAGCACAAGCAGCACAGTAATGGCCTCTAGTAAGGGCTCCATCGGAATTTGCTGTTGCTATCACTACTACTACTACTATTACTACTATGACCATGCCCACATCATTGGTGGAACTGAGAGTTCTCTCAATTGTACAAGAAATATTGTGAAAGCCATCAGTTCTGCAATGATGACACACGAAGCCCGTTACCATCAGAACTCTCCCCTCTCCCCAGGCTGCTCCACTGACTGTCCAATGTGACACATCTATGCTCTCTGTCTGCTACTCTCATTTCCAGCTAATTTCCTGCCTGGAAAGTCTTGCTCGTGAACAGGAGGCAGAAGGCACAGAGCCCTCCTGTCCACCCTGCCTCTGGAGCCCATGAGGGTCTGGGGTAAGCCTGGAAGACAAAACAGACCCGAGCACATCTACTTGTGAACTAAGTGCCCCTGATCTGACTGGTGTCAGCACTGTCTTCCTAGCCTGAGACGAGGAAGAAGCCATGCCCCAAGGAGGACCCCGGGGAGGACCTGAGCCCTTCCTATGAGTGCCTCAGGGGAGCAGAAGACCAGAGGCAGGAGAAAAGAAACTAGGTGCAAAGGAAAATCAGAGGGGGCATGAGGGGATGATGGATAAAAGACCTCACGACCCAGCCATCACATGCCTGCATGTGGGCCAAGGGAGATTCTCCCACAGTACACAGGAGACTTGTCAAGGGATGTCCACAGCAGCACTTCTCATGCTGGACAAACTGGAAGTGACCTCTCAGACTGCCTTCTGGGCCACGGGTGGGAAAATGGGGTCTATAAACAGACACATATTCACACAATGGAACAGTGCACAGAAATGACGTGACTGGACCACAACTGCTTACAACACAGACAAATCTTGAAATACAATCATGAGTGAAAAAAAGTTGGCCCCAGAAGGCTGCATGTGGAATGATACCATTTTTTATAAACCCAAGATTAAACGAAACTACCTAACATACTGTCAGACATGCATACATTTCTAATAAAACCAAAATTTTAACTCCAGTTCCTTTTCCTCAGAGAGAGTAGACCTTCTGGAGTGAGGAGTGAGGCAGAGGCTAGACTGGGGCAGATAGGAAGGGACAGGTTTGGAGCAGGGTCTCTTATAGGGTCATGCATGCTGTGGGCAGCATGCATGTGACACATGTGCTTTGTCTATTTCAAGCAGCTACTCTTAAAAGGCAAAGAAACGAGGGAAAAAAGAGACATCTGTCCTGAAATGACTTCAGATTACTTAATATTGCACCTGAGAAATAGGTGCAATATTTGTAGGCTCTAAAATCATTTCCTCTTCTAGTATGGACTTTTTTAAAATGGCAAAGGATCACAAAACTTACAAGACAGCAAGAATTGCCCACCCAGCCCCTAGTGGACACCTAAACATGGCTGGGTTTATCACTCCCACCCCTTCAGGGTGAGTCCCTCTGAGTGCCTGCCCTTCCCCCCATTGTTTTGGAGGTTCTTCTGCAGCTGGGGGGTGGGGTTAATTTCAAGTGTCCCTTTAACAGATTACCAGGACTAAAATGCTAGAACTCTTTCAAGGAAACTCACATTGTATGAAGCCACTGACAGTTTGGTGATATTCATCACAGCAGAGAGCATTACCTGTGCTGACACAAAATGTGATCTCTTATATAAGAGGAATACATGAAGGAAAGGAAAAGAGCATGTTGGAAAGCACCTCAGCTTTTCAGTACTATAATAGTAGATCAGTTTTAATAAATAAGGAAAACATTCAGTTTTTCACACTGGTGAAAATTATTTAAGCAGCTAGCATACCTTTCCTGTGGTCAGTACAGGAAACTCTTCAGTTCTCACCTAATGCTTCTCCAATTTTCCATTGCCTCAGTTTGCCATATTATCATCTTGGCAACGCCAACCCTCTCACCTGGGTCACCGGCTATCCACCTGAAACTGCTCCTCTGCAGAGGCCACCTGTGGCCACTGGCTACATAAGAACTTGCCTCCAATGCTGGCCATATCGCCATGTTAATGACTCATAGTGAGTAACTGTAGGAAGTTGTCTCCCCAAAGAAATAACAACAGAAATATTAGAGCCAATGGTTTGCTTGTAAAATACATTCCAGATTATTTCAAAAGGCCAACTATACAACTGGCAACAAAACACTCTTATGGCAATTTAAAAACTATAGAGCTAAGGGAGTTTTTATGCCTCAGCCAACTGTTTTGACTGCTTTTAATTAAATACAAATGAAATAATTGACATAAAGTGCCATGAGGCAACTATTTTGTTGGCATTTTGTCTCTTTGGAGGCAAACTGTCTACTGCATTGATCATCTAGAAAATTCTCTAACTCAGTTGGAGCCAGTTGTAACATAGCTAAAGAGGTAATATCAACTTAAGGTAATCAAGAACTCTTATGTGAGTACTGCATTTGTATTAACAGCACACGTTTTAGATCCCAGTACAGTGCTATTTTTGTACTTCTTTATCCCTGGGCCATCGCTGTAGAGATGTGGGATGTTAATTATCTTTTTTTCTGATTAGATATTTTAAATAAATGAATAAATTACAACAAAATGATGTTTATCTGAGGTTTTAGCAACTTAATTGTTATTTCTCATTTTTGCAATAATCAGAATTTTTATTTTCTTTCCCAAAATGTACATAAACCCAAAAAGAGTGCATCTGGCTCATTGGCAAGACCTTAAGATATTTTTCCATCCACAAAGTCATCAGAGAATGTCATCATGAACCCACACAAGTTTCTTCACATTTTTGCACAGATGGAGTCAATCTTGGCTTTGCATCTTATAATAAACATTTAAAATATTAGTCTAACTTAGATTCAATATTAAATTTATAGTCACTATGAACATTGGTTAGCTTTCCAACAATTTCTAAAGGTCTGAGGTGAATGTCCAAATGAGATGAGACATTCATTTGGGTTTGAAAAATCAGCTATTCTGAATTTTTTGATGGCGTGTGGCCAGGGATCATGCAGGTGTTCAACTGGGTGTAGGAACAGCCAGCTCGACGCTGTGTCCCTCCTAGGAGAGAACCTGTCTCCCTGTGGTGTGCACGAGGGTTTGTCTGTATATTTATTAGAGACGTAATACAAAATAGTTCTCCAGCTTAGAGAAAAGTTGTGGGATCATTAGGAAACTCCGTAGTCAACTTGAATCAAATTCTTATTTAGAAACTCTAAGGCTGCCGTCTAAAAGGATCAGCAATCAAGTAGTCTGAAATAACTAAGAAGGTGCCATAACTAGAGCATTCAAAAGAGACATCTATCTGCTAGTTTGGCCATTTGTAATAGGAGGTTTAATAATCAGATCAAAAACCAGCTTTGTAAGCTTAATATTTTTAATTGTGGTTCTGGCTTGATAAATTATCTTGATGAACTAGCTGATTGGTCCAAGTTCAAATAGCTTAAAAAGAAAGAAATGGCTTAGGCTCCTAGCCAATATATTCAGAACAAAACCAAACTGTTTGCCAGCTTCCCAAACTATTGCAATCAAAACCAGACAAAAGAAGGAGAAGATACCTCCTGGAACCTGCCAACATTTTAACCGGCGCGATTCTTCCGCTGAGCGCGCGCCTCAGCCAGAAGTCGGAGTGCCAGGCCAAGAGCGCACGCTCTGGCGGCAGCTCCGCGCTGACTCTTCAAATGATTGTCGTTTTTTCCTCTCCTGCTGCCAACTGCTCCCGGAGCTCACCAGCCTGTGTTCTGAAGCCAACAGTTCATAGTAAACCTTGCAATATCTCATGCAATCGTAATGCAATTAGTGAGGCGCGCGCTCCTGCTGGGCCTCTCCCCTCCACGCTTTGAGCCCCCAAAGAAGTCAATCACCGTGCCAATTTCAAGGGGCTCCGAGCTGGGCAAGGGAGGCTCAGGCTGCCCTGCACTTTGTCATTTCTGCTGCCTCCACCGACTCCTCCTTTCAGCAGCACAGAAGGTGGCTCCAGTGTGATGGCTTTCCAAACACTACCGGAAAGGCGCAGCTCCCTGGTCAAACTATTTCCAAGTCAACTCTTGTGAGAAACGGGACACAACCAGTTTCTCCAGACTATGTAGACTTGCAAATGAAGCTCTGAAGGTGAATGAATTTTCATCGGGCAATTCATCAGGCAAATTCGAGGGATAATCAATTTCCAAATTACCTCCCTCCCTGGCCCATTGAATCCTGTATGTTCTTTCTGATGATTTGTATCTGGTGCTTCCCCAACCTTGTGCTTGAATATATTTTATTGATCACCTAAAGCACTGAGCACCCATACTGGGGTTTTCAAATACCCATCCTCACTAAGAAGAGCTAGGGGTCTTTGGACATGTGGCTGATTCCAGGGCTCAAGCCAGAAAAGATGAGCCTGGAAGAGCTTTTGTGCTAGAAAGTCAGAAAGTGTTTAGAAAATGATGGAGACATGCCAATACAACACAGAGCCAGTTTGGAGTGGCTCTTGTTGGCCAAACCCAGACAATTTGAACCACAGAATTACAGTGATAGCAATAGACTAAAACTCATTGATCTATAAGTCTGTACTGATATAGATGAATTAGTAAATAAATGAGGGGAAGAAGGACAGCTCGTCTTCACAGTTGATTGACAAGTAGTAGAAATGCTAGTGATTTTGCAATCATCACAGTAATGATTGAATTAGGCACGAATCCTCAAATGGATGCTAAAACTAATGGACGAAACTTTGATGAGAAACAGGATATTGACACTGTCTTAAAGTATGTTCCCATAAATTACTTATTACTATCAGAGAAACAGTAAATTTACAATGGAGAAATCTGGCAAACCCCACCCTAGCCAAGTGGCCAAAGTTACTGTCATCTGTACTGGAACAAAGTGACCTCATGGTTTCTCCTGATACAAAGCACTGGGAAGGGCACCATGTCACTTCTGTGATATTCCTGCCAAAAATGCAAAATCTGAACCCAAGCATTCAGAAAATATCACACAAACTCAGATCAAAGAACACTGTACAAAATAACTAGTCTATACTTTTCAAAAATATCAAGATCAAGAAGATTTTTTAAAAGGCTACGAAACAATTCAGGAACTATCCAGGCTAGAATCGAGATACTAGAACACACTTCTGGGAAAATATGTATGGCTCTAAAGAACATTATTAGTGCATTTGATGAAATTTAAAAATGGACTATGCATCAATGTTAAAGTTATTCTTTCTCATAATTATACTGTGACTGTGTAACAGAATTTTCTTGTTTTTAGAAATATACTTTTAAAGTATTTTGGAATAAATGCAACATGATATCTGTCACTTATTCTCAATGCATTCAGAAAAAATATATGTGTGTGTATTCACGTATGCTTGTATATATGCATGGGTATGAATATGTTGTGTGTGTAATGGTATATATACACATATATACGCACATGTGTGCATGTGTGTGTTTGCGCATATGTATGTCTACAGATATGTATGACAGAAAGACAGAGTTGAATTGGGCAAAATGTTAGCAATCAACAATACTGGGTAAATTCGGCAGTTCTTTGCAACTTCTGTATATGTTGGAAATTATATCAAGTAAAAGTCTCAAAAGTTGCACTTAAATTTAGCATCCATTTGAGGATTCGTGACTAATCCAGTCATTACTATGATGATTGCAAAATCACCAGCGTTTCTTCTACTTTTCAGTCAACTGTGAAGAAGAGCTGTCCTTCTTCCCCTCATTTATTTATTAATTCATCTATGTCAGTACAGACTTATAGATCAAATTAGCGACATCGTTAAATATTTTGCCCAGCAAAGAGTGTCCGAAAAGGCTCCCCACACAGTAGGACACAAACCTCAGACACGGTTTACACTCAGGCAGCGGGGAAAAGAAAGTCCTGGGGATGGACTCCATGAGGAGTAAACTCCATGGAAAGCATTAGTGAGTCAACCCAGTGGTTCTCAACCAGGGTGGTTCCATCTTTCTTGGGTGTGTTTGGCAATGCCTGGTGACATTTTTGTTGATACACTTGGAGATGGAAGTGATGCTACTTGCATCTAGTAGGTAGGGACCAGAGAAGCTGCTCAGTATTTTACAATGCACAGGACGGCCCCTGCAACAAAGAATTATCTAGTCCAAAATGTCAATTGTGCCAAAGATGAGAAACCCTAAGCTAAACAGTTGATTTTCAACAACTACATGGTTAGAGATTGAATGTCTAATAAATTTAATTTCATAAATTAGAACAGCTTAATAAACCCTAGAAATATATTCAGAATTTTTCAGTTATATAAATGAGAGGTTTCTATGTTGCCCAGGCTGGTCTGAAATGCCTAGCCTTTCCTCCTTATGTGCCGGGACAATAGGCCTGAGCCACTGCAGCTCCCTATATTTGGAATTTATAATTCCTGTCATTTTTAAGGCTGGTGAGAATAAATATTAATCAAAGGCAAGGCAGCATTTCTGACTTAAGAATGAAAGAATTTTTCAAGCTATCATTGAAGCGAATAAGAGATATATGCTTTTCCTAAATTTAGGAATTTAATATAGATATAGCCATTTAGTGAAGGAAAAATGATAGCCAGAAAGTAATGTGATCAGACATTCTTGTTTTCTAGTGTCTTTGAATCTTAAAATCTAAGATGAATATATTTTTAAGCTTTCTAAATATTCTTCCTTATTTTGTGTTGTTATTTGAAATGGCGTAGATGCATCTGTCCTATGGATAATCACAAGCTGTCTAAATGTGGTTCCTTTTAAGCACACTGAATTTTTTCAAACTGGCAATCTCCATTATTTTTTAAAAATTGCAAATCTAATTCAAATTGGTGATCACAATATGGAGAAAATGCGTCTAAATAACAATAATGCGTTTTGAGGAGTTTAGTCCAATTTCGGTGGCGTGCTAAAATGCCCTCATCAAGACATGCGATAACACTCGCAGTGCAGCTGATGCCAGGAAGCCATTCCCAAAATGAGTTCAGACGTAATTGCAGCCTTTGACATCCTCAATGTTAGGATCCTTCTAAATCATCTTGAAAAATATGTTGGTCTTTCAGGTTCGGTTATTTGGTTGCTTAAATCTTATTATAACCATCAACAACAGTTTGTTAATATAATTTCTTTCCATTCCCCCTCTTACATTGTCATCTGGAGTCATCTGTTACGTTGTCATCGGGAATCCCAAAGGGAACCGGGTCTTGCTTCCATCCTTTTCTTTATCTAACTGCTGCCTTTAAGAACTACAACGCCATATCTTTAAAAACATGGATGCTCTTATCATATTTCAGCTGACAATGGTCCCGCGTGTTTTCCTGTTTCCAGCACCTATCCACTCGACTGGTACACTCATCTGTTATTTATACTAAACTAACTCTGGGTTTTGTTGTCTTGAAACTTTTTAATGTTAAAATTCAGAACTGTTTGGTTTATTTTCCCTTCTACCTCCTAAAAAATTCATAAGATTATTGCTGTTTTTCATGAAGATTTCAGATTTATTGATCGATCTAGCATGGGTGCGTAGGTGTTTTCTACAGTCAGTGGAATAACCAGTTATTGGAATTCGAATGTGTGCCCTGGACACCTACACATCACCAGTGCCGACACGGTCCTACGGACACTGCATTTCCTTCTGCCTCTCTGGTTATGAGCATCCAAAGGAAAAAAAAACACCAAGTCTTCCTTCCTCACATGAAGACAAAAGGAGTGGGGTAGAAGAGAAGATAAATCTATTTTGCATCTGCTAGGTATTGGGTAGTGTTCTCGGTGTTTTAAATACACGGCTATTTTTTTCTTCTGGTTTGAAATAGCACCTGACTAGCAGACCTGATACAGCCTGTACCTATCTTTGACCCTGTTTTCAGAAGATTATATTCCCATAAACTAGCACATGAGGAGTTTTCAAAACTATCTGTTAAATAGATGATATATATCTGTGAAGATACTTACAAAGCAACTTTAACAATATTGAAAGCACCACACTATTTCTGAAAATTAAGATGAATTAAGAGCTTAACGGCAGACTCTGAGTAAATCTCAAAATATGAGGCAAATGGAGCTCTACTTTTAAAATCAATAATCAATCAACACCCCCTTTTCCAGGTTTTGCCTCGTGAAAAACTCAGGCTGTGGTTCACAAGACAGATTCTGGCTGTAGAAAGCCGGGAGCACATTGGAAGAACACGCCATCCACTCCAACCGGAGCACATGAAGAGAAGGCTCGGTGCTATTTCGGATGAGTTAAAAGTCAGAAATTCCCAGAAAATAACAGAACAAGGTGTGGGACGCATGGTGCACACGGGATCCTGGTTTACAAACTCAGGAGCAAACGCGAGAAAAATGCTTAGTGCAATGCCAGCTGGGATGAAGTGTTTCCGCGCACCTTGCTCACTTACCGTACTAGGTGAGAAGATGGTGCATGTGAACGTAGAGAGATGCACGCTCAATGATGCCCCCTAGTACCTAAGGACACAGTGGGACCCTGAGTCCAGCCACCTTCCCTCCACCAGTGGAGAAAGGTCCCTGTCTCCACCCACTTTTCTGGGCAGCTGAAGCATTGAGACCAGGGAGCTCTTTCTTCTTTTGTTTCATCTTTTTGTTTCAATGAGCAATATAAATAAGAAATACAACATGAGGCAACTCTAAAAGCACAACACAATAAGACATCATGAATCTTGTTCTCAACTTAGAGAAAGAGCATCCTTCTGGGTGGTAACCACAACACAAATTAGAAGTGAGCCCCTGGAATTCATTCAGCATACTCAAGAGCTCAAACTCATCTCCAGTGAAAAAGGACAGGAAATTAAAACCAACAAGATTTTAAAAATCAGAATATGGCTGGGCATGGTGGCTCACGCCTGTAGTCCCAGTACTTTGAGAGGCCGAGGCAGGTGGATCACCTGAGGTCAGGAGTTCAAAACCAGCCTGGCCAACATAGTGAAACCCCATCTCTACTAAAAATACAAAAATTAGCTGGGTGTGGTGGCGCACACCTATAGTCCCAACTACTCAGGAAGCTGAGGCAGGAGAATTGCTTGAACTCAGGAGGTGGAGGTTGCAGTGAGCTGAGACCACGCCACTGCACTCCAGCCTGGGCAACAGAGTGAGACTCGGTGTCAAAAAAAAATAGTAATAAACAATAAGCATATGAAAGGAGAGGATGAACAAAGAGAGACGAATGAGTAAAGAAAGGAATACAAACGGTTAAAACTGCAACAGGATTTAAAGCCATGTTGTAGACAGTGAATCACAGAACACATGACCATGACTATAGCATACGTATTTGGGATTCTCTTTTGAACAGCGAGAAAAAGACAAAGAAATGAAAATGATGAAAGAAAAGAGCATGAAAAATGAGCACAGATAACAGTCTAAACATACACAAATTAACTGGTGGTCTAGAAGGGATCTCTTGTCCCTCCAAAGAACAGAAGTTATCAAACATTACCCTCTCTAACTAAAATAGCAACAATGTTGTGGGCTTGCTGATTGAGAAAGTTCACAGTGTTTCATGTAAAAGCCATAGGTGAGAGGCATCCAGCAAGTGATGAAAAATTGCAAGGAGGAGGAAGAAACCACACCGTGCCTTTCTCTGGATAAACCAGAGTTTATCTGCATAAGAGAGCAATGACAGATGGCCTCCAAGTCATCCTTTGGAACATGCAGTGCCAGACTGGGAGCAGAATCTGAAGATGTCAGAGGGAGAAAAAAGTTGTGTCTTACAAATAGGACCAGCCAAGTTCTATGTTGTTGGTGAAGCAATAATATTTTTTTCAGCTGGATTGAATTTAATTAAGAATTTTTCCATCAAAAGTCACAGTGTGACCATAAGGATATAATGAACTCACGTTAAGAAGAAAAGAGGCCAGGCGCGGTGGCTCAAGCCTGTAATCCCAGCACTTTGGGAGGCCGAGATGGGCGGATCACGAGGTCAGGAAATCGAGATCATCCTGGCTAACACTGTGAAACCCCATCTCTACTAAAAAATAAAAAAAACTAGCCGGGCGAGGTGGCGGGCGCCTGTAGTCCCAGCTACTCGGGAGGCTGAGGCAGGAGAATGGCGGGAACCCGGGAGGCGGAGCTTGCAGTGAGCTGAGATCCGGCCACTGCACTCCAGCCTGGGCGACAGAGCAAGACTCCGTCTCAAAAAAAAAAAAAAAAAAAAAGAAGAAGAAGAAAAGAGAGTAACAGACATACAGTGACAAAATATAGTAGAGTTGACTAAAAGCATGACAAGCAAAAACATTTACAGATCACTCTTCTTCAGCCTTTTCTAAATCAACAAATCTAAACAATGCTATGCCTTATGTTGCTTTTTTTGGTTGATGAAGCAATTCTGAAGGCAATTCATTATTCTATCAACTTATTTATTAACAAAACATAAAAACTGATTAACTAATCCTTTCACTTAGAAACAAGAGGAAATCAGAGCAAATACCTAGTATACTAAATAAATCAGATACCAATAAATTAAAACAGAAAAATCAATACGATAAGTCCAAACCTAGTTTGTTGTCAATACCATTTTTATTTTTTTAATTTTAATCCACCTAAAATTTAAATAAAAAGTATATGATAAGGGCAGTTACCATGGCTCATGCCTGTATTCCCAGCACTTTGGGAGGCCCAGGCAGGCAAATCACTTGAGGTCAGGAGTTCGAGACCAGCCTGGCCAACATAGTGAAACCCCATCTCTACTAAAAAAAAATAATTAGCTGAGTGTGGTGGTGTGCGCCTCTAATCCCAGCTGCTCAGAAGACTGAGGCAGGAGAATCACTTGAACCCAGGAGGCAGAGGTTGCAGTGAGCTGAGATCATACCACTGCACTCCAGCCTGAGCAACAGAGCTAGACTCTGTCTCAAAAACAAACAAATAAACAAACAAACAAACAAAAAATGGTATGAGGTGACTAGATCAATTTGGCCACTTTCATTTTATAATAAACCCTTGTATCAAATGTTAAACTCAATTTTAAGATAATATTTGAATAGCAGTAAGGCTGGAGAAACTTTCCCAAGTAAAACCCAAAAGGAATACAGGAAAAGGGAGTTAGCTCACCTTGTAAATATTTTAAATAACTGTGTGCCATATGATGTCACAAACAATGTAAAAACGATAACCTTCCTGACTACCCACATAATAGACAAATATTTGTATCCCTAAATCACTGAGAACTTCTGCAAATGTATAGGTAGAAGAGTAAAGAATAAGTTTAAAAGAATAGACAGACATCTAGACTGACAATTCAAAGGAAAGAAAATTCAAATAATTATCAATAAATATGTGGTCAAGGACATATAAATTGAAGCAGTGAAGTGATCTCATTCTTTTTACACACTAGCACAAATTATGAATATTGGTGACATTCAGTGTTAGCAAGAACATTAGGAAAAGGACATTGTTATGCAGTGCAGTTAGGAGAATGAATCATTACAAACCTTAAATGAAATAAACTAGCATTAACTATAAAAGGTTAAATTCCTATTTCCTCTTAACCAGGCATGTTTTCCTCTAGAAATTTACCCTATAAAATAAAAATTTCAGCATGCATATTTATCTGTATAATTGTGCAACATTATTTGAAAAAGAAAATACTGGAATCAACCATCAGTAGAGTTTAAATGAAATATCCTATAATAAAACATTATGGAATATTAAGCAGTTGTTTTATATTATTTATCAGCCCAGGGAGATATTCACTATGTACCATTACTTAAAAAATATCAAGTTGCATTGTGATCCCATTTTTATAAGACAACACAAGATCAATATCAAAATGTGTATATTCTAGATATATGAATGGGTGAATGAGTAGATAGATAGATAGACAGATAGATAGATAGACAGATTAGATAGATAGATAGATAGATAGATAGATAGATAGATAGATAGATAGATAGATATATAGATAGACAGATTAGATAGATAGATAGATAGATAGATAGATAGATAGATAGATAGATAGATAGATAGACAGATTAGATAGATAGATAGATAGATAGACAGAGAGACAGACATGCAAACCAAAGTGTTAAATAACACTGATTATCTGATTACCTAAAAGGAAGAATGGGAGAATGAAGAGGGATTAGGGAAAAATAAACTCTTTATTCAGATAATTTTGGATTGTTTTATTTGTTCTAATTTAATAATAAAAATTGAAAATATGAAGCACCAGTAAAATAAAGAAAAAGCAATGCATGACTTTTGGAAGGAGAAAGGAGACAATTACAAATAAGGCTATGTAAGGAATAGTAAGAGACCATTCTGTGTAGACATCTATGATAATACCTTTGAAAATCTAAATGAGATGAAAAATGAACACATTTTAGAGATGACCAAAGAAAAGTTATTCCAGGAAGGCAAGGATGGTTTAATTCCAGAAAATCTGGTATGTAATCAATTATATTAATAGCTCAAAAGAGAAAAATAATGTATTTATTTCAAGAAATGGCCTTAAAATGCACTGCATATGCAAAAATAAAAGGATATAAATTTCTTTGGGCTTTTATCATTGAGTGCATTAGTGTGTATAATAAATGTGTACATAATAAAATTATTAGTGTACATAATAAACATGTACACTCATGCACTTAGTGATAAAATCTCAAAGAAATTTCAAACAAAATCAGAAACACTGATGTCTTTCAATTCATTTAGTACAGAAAAAAATAGGAATATATATTGGAAAATATGAATCAAAAGAAAAATTATTCATGGATTATCTGTCATAGGAGATAAAGTAATGAACTGAAGAACTATTACAACTAACTATATAGGTCAGAGATCATGAGATAAAAATAAGTTTAAAAAATTAGTATTTTTTCCTATATAAGGAAAATATAATACAGATTACATTCACAATAGAAAGGAAGAAGTTAGAATATCAAAAAATGATTTTAACAAAAATATTTACATTTAACTGCAAAATCTATTGAGAGCCAAAGAAGGGTATTTAAACAAGATCAAGAGTCATATTATGTCCATTAATAGGAAACAATAACAGCAGAAATACAATATGTCAAATCTTCCCAATCTAATTTATATATTTAATTTAATTCCATTTGTACCCCAAAAAGGATATTTTTTCTTGTAAAATGATTCTAAAATTAACCTTGGAAATAAGTGAAGAAGAACAATCGGCAAGTGTCTGAAATGAAGTGAGAGGGACTTGTGTTTCTGGATGGGGAAATGAACTATAAAGTTACCATAGCTGAGACAGCGAGGCACTGGCAAAGGAGTCACTTGATCTATGGACAAGTGACTTAAAAAATATCAAGTTGCATTGTGATCTTGTTTTTATATGACAAAACAAGATCAGTATCAAAATGTGTATATTCTGGATATGTGAATGGATGAATGACTAGATAGATGGATAGAGACGCAAACCAGACTGCTAACTGACACTGACTATCTGATTACCTAAGAGAAAGAATGGGAGAATTAAAAAAAGAATGGGAGAAACTAAAAATCTTAGTGGGAGCATGTATAAGAATTTAGCATGTTGTTAATTGAGAATACAGGGACACAGGGAGGGGAACATCACACACCAGGGCCTGTCAGAGGGTGGAGAGTTAGGGGAGGGATAGCATTAGGAGAAATACATAATGTAGATGACGGGTTGATGGGTGCAGCAAACCACCCTGGCACGTGTTTATACCTACGTAACAAACCTACACGTTCTGCACATGTATCCCAGAACTCAAAGTATAATAAAATAAATAAATAAATAAACTCCTACAATATTTCAAAAAAATTTAGCCTGTTAAAGGTCATATTTCAAAGCAAAGGTTAAAGTCTAATCCAATAAATAGCTCAAGTTCAAGTGACTAACTAAAAAAAATTAAGTCAAATTCCACTTCTCAGAAAACATTAAAATTAATGTGTAATGGATTCTTTTAAAGGTAAAATACCAAAACACACACACACACACACACAGAAGAAGAAGAAGAAAATATAGATAAATATCTGAACCTGGGAGAAGATCAAGGTAGGAACACAGAAGCAAAAGGAAAAGATAGACAGCGATCACTTTAAACACATGCACATGTTATACGAGAGATAAAGTAAATAATAAGAGCAAACACAAAGTATGTAAGAATATATCGTTAATCTATAAAAGACTCTTTAAAAATTAATACAAGAAAAATAAATACCTCCATTGATAAAGAGTCCAAGGCTTTGGGGGGCCAAGGTGGGTGGATCACAAGGTCAGGAGTTCGAGACCAGCCTGGTGAAGATGCTGAAATCCAGTTTCTACTAAAAATTAAAAAAAATATTAGCTGGGCATGGTGGCGAGCACCTGTAATCTGAGCTACTTGGGAGGCTGAGGCAGGAGAATGGCTTGAACCCAGGAGGCAGAGGTTGCAGTGAGCCAAGATTACACCACTGCACTCCAGCCTGGGTGACAGAGTAAGACTCTGTATCAAAAAAAGAAAAAAGGAAAAGAAAAAGAGTCCAAGGCCAGAAACAAATGATTCACCAGAGAAGAAAGCTAAATAACCAACAACAACACGTGGTAATAAAAAGTTCTACCTCTTAGTAATCAAAGAAATGCAAATTAAAATAACAACAAAGTGTTGTTTCTATGACATCAAGTCAACAAAACTTAACCAACACAAAATGCCCAGTGAGGGTGAGCAACAGGTAGAAAGGCACTTTCACGCCCTGCTGACAGGAGCATTATTTTATATGTAATCTTTCAGAAACGCAATTTTCTAGAATGTTTCAAATTGGGAACAACCTTTAAACAGGGAATTCCACTTCTAAGAATTCTTCCTGAGGGAACAGGCAAAAGCAATGGCAAATAATTATGCACCTTCACGTTCGTCACAATGATATTTGTAATGGCAAAAATTTTTACATGACCTAAATGTCCAATTGGGGCTAGTTAAATGAATTTTGCTACTTTGCTCTGATAGACTGGAATCTATTCTGCCTTTTAGATTCATGTTGAGAATATCCATTCACATGGTTAAATAGTCCAAATCTACTGTCAAGTACCAAGGGCAGGTTACAAAACAGAACAAATAATATCATTTCAGTATAGTAAAGCAATGACCACAGTCTGCACTGAAAAGACACTGGGGGGATATGCCCAAACCATTCAGAATAGATTTCTGAGTGGCATTATTATCTTCTCTTTAATTTTCAAAAGTTTTACAGTGAACATGGTTTACTTTTATACATAAGGAAAAGAAACATGACATTTTATTTTTGTGGCAACTTTTTATCATCAAGTTTCCAAATACTCTTAACCTCAACAAAATTCTGGGAATTTTAAGTCAGTTGGAAGCTTTTCAGAAAACAACAGTTTGTGTGACCTGCATGCCTGTCAGGCCAATGCTCAGCATCCCCCTGATTGCTGAAGTCCATTTGCAGGGGAATTAATCACCACCATATTGGGTTTCCGGAGCAGTGAAGACCCAGAGCTCCCATTGAGAGAGTGTGCACTCTGGGCTGGACGCTGGGAGGAACGTCCTGGGATGGTTTCCATTTTTAAAGTGAGGGAACTGAAGCACAGAGAGGTGAAGAAATTTGCCCCACATAACACAGCTTATAGGTGGAGGAGCTGGGATCCCAGCTCACACTCGTGGGCTGCTTTCCTTCCCCCAACACACTGTCATCTCGACTCAATGTGTGCATATCTGCGAAGAGTTACCCTTTTAAGTGTGGTCACACAACTTGCTTTGACCAACGGGATATCGGCAGAAGTGACGTGTCACTCCCAACAAAAGCTCTACGAGTGAATCTGTGCCTCACCCTGCCCTCTTTTCCCTTGTGCCACAAGAGCTGACGATGTTCCAGATAGGAGCTGCTTTGTCAGTTTAGGTGTTGGCCAACCTCAGAGGGGCATTTAGCGTAAGCAAAAAATATACCTTAGTTGCTTTACAACTCTGAGATTTGGGGGCTGTTTGTTTCTGCAGCACAACCTAGCTTATCTTAACTGTGCCATTGCCATTGAACAACAAACTTAACTGAATTTCCAACAGTAAAGAAGGAGAGTAGAATAGCATGTACTTATGTGATTCTCCTCTTTTCTGAGGAAAGAAAATGCACAAGTCTCTTAGGAGCTGGCACTAAATTTCAGAATAATTGTTTTGCCTGAATCTTTAGACCAGAGACAGTAAGAAACATAATAAATTATTCACCTAAATGAGAGTCTTTCTGTTCTTCAATATTCTAATCAAAAAGTAAAAATGATATTGCCTTCCTTGCAGAATTGGGATGAAGATGAGAGATGATGTGGGTAAATTTCCTAGCACCATGGCTGGGCTTAGCTGACCCTTGATTACGTGTCTCTGGGTTCTATCTGGTGACAAAGTAACCTGTCATGTTGGATGGGGAGGGCGGCTGTGCATAGATTATCAATTATGCAATGACAGAAGTTTGCAAAAGCTGATTGTTTATAAAAGTAAAAGCAGATGAGAAGTTGTCACTAATATTACTCTCACTCACAATCTGATACGTTAACTTGACATAAAGGGGTACTGTTACAACTCTAGCATTATGAACAACAAAGACATGAGGTCATCAACCAGGTGCATCCCCTTCAGAAGGAAGTGCCAAGGACCACAGCTTTTAAGAGATGGTTGAGCCCGCTATACTAGTGACCTGAGTTTCCTATAAATCTCCCACATTTACTTAATCCAGAACTGGAATTTACTGATTTGCTTGGAAGAAGTTGGTTTGTTTGTTTCCCGGAGTTCTGAAACAAAGACTATAAAAGTCCTGGCAGATGGCAGAAAAGTCAGGACAGTCTCCATCAGGTCATTTTGATACAATAGAATTTCAGGGGGAAAATCAAATTAAAACATTCATCCAATTAGTAAAATATATGGGTGGAAATTATGTATCTTTTTTTATTTTTTCTGGCTTCCATGATCCCTTTGGAATTTAATTCATCCTCTTTGCCAGTGTCAAATCTATCAACTGAGATCCCAATGTCGAAGTTAATAATATTTCAACTCAAGAATTTGGGAGAATTGTGAAATTCATAAAAGAGATATTTGAAACTCTTTATAATTATGACAAGCATATCTAGATTTACCAGAACTGCCTATATTTTGAGATGAGAAAATGTAATCTTTAACAGATAAGTTAATTATCCCAACAGCCAGAGCATTGGCCAGGAAGTGAGAAAGTTTATGCCAGAGTCTTAGGTTACTGACATGTAACCACAGCCTTCTCCCCTTCCCCAGGCCTGCGAGAGGAACTCAGCAACCAGAGAAGTCTTGGGCTTAATTTTATTATTAGACAGTATTGTTCTTTTTGAATATGAATGTGCCCTGACTGAGGTAACAGTTGGGTTTTAAGTAGTCTAAAAACATAGGAAAAAATCACGTTTTAAAAAAGTATTGGCATAACATAGATTATCTCTTCAAGGTAAGGCTACCTGCTTGTAGGCTGAATGGACTCTTCCAGTGTCAAAGGCAGGGTGGTCCCATGACAAAAGGAAAGGGCAGACCTCAAATCCTCCCGCAAACCTGGGTGTCATTCCAAGTGCTGCCCCCGAAGGCTCCTCAAGACAAACGGCCTACCTCTGTGGTCAGTGTTTTATTGGCTTTATGAATGAATTATAGAAATAAGGAAGGGGAGATGTAACATGTGTCTCCCTGTAGAAAGTGATTAATAAGAATCTTTGTTAGACTTGCTTTTGATAACATTTTTCCCTATCTTTGACATTTTATCAGATCCACTTTAAGAATTAAAATCATTTCGTGTTGGCTACTGTGGAGCTTTATGTTCATTTTCAGTTTTTGCCTCTTTTATGTGAAATTCTGAAGAGAAAGGGATACCATTCTGTAAAATCATAAATTACTGAAATCTAAGGTGGTGTGCTTTTGAACTTTCCTATATCATTTATCTAAATGTATTGAGAAATCTGTGTTAAAATTTAAAATGCAATCTATCAATTCATCTTTTTGTTTATTCAAAACATTTTATTGCACACCTGTTGTGAGACTCACTGTACTTGTCTTCAGAAATACCAGAAGGAACTACACGGAGGTGTTTTTTTGGAGCCTTCTTATCTCGCAGTTCCAAATTCCTCATTACTTCTTCCATTCAAAAAGTTCTAAGCACCTCTTCACACTGTGTCCCCATCTTTTCTTTTCCATTTTGCTTTTGTCCCCAGCATCTCAGCTGACCCCAGAGGCATCGGTGGTTAATATTCCTAATTAATATCTGTTAGCCAAGAATTGTCGACCTCCTTAAACCATCATCTATAAAGTACATTTATTGGGCTAATTTGTTTTTACTTTCATTTAGGTGCACTGATGCAAATTAAAGACATTAACTAATCAGGCCTGAGAATAATTTATAAAGAAAAAGAAAGGGGTATGTCTTTTCCAACGTAAAATATATGGAATTGCTACCAAAATGACCCAACTGAGCCCTACTGGTTTATTCAATAAGGGTCCTCTCAAATTCCATCTGTGAACATTTGCTCAGTCCTTTTATGGAGAAAAGACATTTCTCTGGGTTCATATTAATTTTTGTGCACATCTGTGCACTCACCTAATCCCTACCCGCATACCACTTCAATTAAAATTAACGGACGTCAAATCCTTGAGTGGTTTTAATTGCAATATGTAGATTATAAATGGTGCCCATCTTCAACCACACAAAAATTATTTTTTCCTTGGCCTTTCTCTCAGGAATAATATTTAACTATAGAGCTCGTTATTATGGATGAATTTTCATTTATTGTGTTACTGCTTCGTATGATACTGGGAGACCTCACCAATGGGCAAAAGGCCAATCAAAATTAATGCAAAAGTACAATTAAGGAATATTTTAAAGAAATGCCTTTTCATTCTATTCAAGGGCATACAGCGATATGCATTGCCAGAAAGAGGATAATGTTGGGCCTGCTTTAATGAGGCAAGCGTAATTATGTGTCAGCTCTATAAATGATGCGGTAAATGGTTTTTTCTCTTAAGTATGTTAAACATTGTCCTTACATCTGGTTTACAATATTTGCAAAATACTCTTCTCATAGATCCCTCAAAGATATACTTGAAACCAGCCTGTTTCCAAATTGTCTGTCATTTAAACCAGCAGAATATGATTGAATACTCAGTTTCATTTCCACGCACACCCTGCATATGCATTGCCATTTGCTAAACATTTTCAGCTTCACACTGCTCAACTAGTGATTCTTATCTGTACACTCAAATTAAAACAGTAGACAAAACCACCATTAAGGATTCAGCTTTTGTTCCTTTTGGCCAAAGCAAAAATTTATTTATATCCACACCCCCTTAAAAGCAACAAGTAATGTACCCTTTGTCAATTAAAGAGCAGAACTGCAACTACACGCAA
Source organism: Colobus angolensis palliatus (assembly GCF_000951035.1). Taxonomy (NCBI): domain Eukaryota; kingdom Metazoa; phylum Chordata; class Mammalia; order Primates; family Cercopithecidae; genus Colobus; species Colobus angolensis. The sequence continues at coordinate 475,596 of NW_012115200.1, forward strand.
TCAGTGTTTTTATCTTAGGGAAGCAATTACACTGCCTCAGACAATAAGCTATGATAAATAGAATGTGTCACCAAAACAGAAAATATCATTAAGAAAGAAAAAGTCAAAGATGACACCAAGAAATGTCAGCTAGGTTAATCACACTTAATTTGAAAAGACGACTATAACTTTAAGAACGCAGCTTAGCTGGAGTTGGAGCTTAGGTTTTTATTTTACTCCTTTATAGCCTGCTTCACAACTACTTGGACAAATACAAAACAAGAATCACAGTGCCCCATAAGTTATTTTAATATCCTGTAGTGGTGCATACTTCCAATGAAATCCCAAGACTGTGATTACGGTTCTGTGTTTGTGTGAAAATGTCAAGTTGTTTCGAGTGACTACATACTCTAAATTATATATAACTGTTACTTTATAGCTAATAGGCACTAAAATTACTTTAAAACAGAAATGTAAAGTTATATTTTCATCCTTTTTGACAGATAATAAAGCTTATTTATGAGATACAATTTTTCAAGCATTAAAACATCTCATGTTTACAAAAACATTAAAAATATTATTACTTGATATTTAAAGGAATGAAAAAAGCAAGACCATTAGGAAAATATTTGTCCAGCTCAGTGACTACTCCACTTTGTCAAACCGTTACAACTTCACTTATGAAAGTTACTAGTTTAAACACTTTTAAAATTAAAAATATTTGTAAGTTCAAATAGAGGCCAGTGATTTAGATCTGTCTTGTTTCATAATCTGTTGGCAGGAACAAGATCCTTCCATATATATTTTAGGTGCAATGATGATATCTGATAGGTTGCATCTATTTTTATTTAATCTGTATCTCCAGAAGTCATGTTAGTTAATTATCCAACCACTGAATCAGTGAGTGGAGTTAAATTACAATTGTTATTGCTCAGAAACAGAGTTTTGCATTTCTTCTTCTCCAGTGGGACTAGATTGCTTGATAATCCTGCAAATTTCTTCAGTCCATCCCTCTATCCATAACACTCTGCCAGAAGTGCTGAGGAGACCTGAAGAGAATGAGTGAGTGAGTGAGTGAGTGAGTGAGTGAGTGAGTGAATTAGTATGTGGGTGAATGAGTGAGTGAATGAGTGGGTGAGTGAATGAATGAGTGAGTGAATGACTGGGTGAGTAAGTGGGTGAATGAGTGAGTGAACGGTGAGTGGGTGAGTGAGTGGGTGAATGAGTGAGTGAGTGAGTGAGTGAGGAAGTGGGTAGGTGAGTGAGTGAGTGAGTGAGTGAGTGAGTGAGTGAATGGGTGAGTGGGTGAATGAGTGGATGAGTGAGTGAGTGAGTGAATGAGTGGGTGAGTGAGTGGGTGAATGAGTGGGTGAGTGAGTGAGTGAGTGAGTGAATGAGTGGGTGAGTAAGTGGGTGAGCAAGTGAGTGAATGAGTGAATGGGTGAGTGGGTGAGTGAGTGGGTGAGTGAATGAGTGAATGGGTGGGTGAGTGAGTGGGTGAATGAGTGAGTGAGTGAGTGAGTAAGTGGGTAAGTGGGTGAG